>NW_023601212.1:58395226-58423404 GCF_014898055.3 Talpa occidentalis
AAGTTTGTCAATAAATGGTGCTGGGAAACTGGGTCGCTACATGCAAAAGAATGAAGCTTGACCACTACCTCACACCATACACAAAAATCAACTCAAAATGGATTAAAGAACTAGACATAAGACCTGAAACCATAAAATACATAGAAGGAAATATAGGCGAAACACTACGGGATTTGCACATCAAAGACATCTTACAGACACATCACCCAAAGCAGTGATAGTGAAGAGAAAGATAAACAGCTGGGACTACATCAAATTAAAGAGCTTCTGCACAGCAAAGAGACAATAACAAAAAACAAAGAGAAACCCCACCAACTGGGAGAACATTTTTGCACCCAACACTAATGATAAAGGACTGATCACAAAAATCTGCAAAGAGCTGATGAGACTCAGCAACAACAAAGAAAATAATCCAGTCAAAAAATGGGCAGAAGAGCTAAAAAGAAACTTCTCTGAAGAGGAAATGCAAATGGCCAACAGACATATGAAAAAATGTTCAACATCACTTGTAATCAGGGAAATGCAATCAAAACTACCATGAGATACCATCTCACACCAGTGAGAATGGCACATATTAAAAAAACTAGCAACAACAAATGTTGGCGAGGATGTGGAGAAAAGGAACTCTTGTGCACTGTTGGTGGGAGTGCAAACTGGTCCAACCACTATGGAGAGCTGTGTGGAGATTTCTGGACCTACTAAACATAGAGCTTCCATATGATCCAGCAATTCCACTCCTAGGTATTTACCCAAGGACACAGAAACATCAATTCCAAAGAGCACCTGCACTCCTATGTTTATAGCAGCACTGTTTACAATAGCTAAGCTTTGGAAACAACCCAAATGCCCAAAAATAGATGACTGGATCAAGAAGATGTGGTACATATATACCATGGAATATTACTCAGCATTCAAAAAAGATAAACACATGCAATTTGCAGCAACATGGATGGCACTGGAAGGGATCATGCTCAGCGAAATAAGCCAAAAAGAAAAAGAAAAATACCGGATGGTCTCACTCATAGCAGGAATCTAGAAAACTTAAATAAGGACCAGGAAAATGAATATAAGAAAGTGAAAATCAAAATCAACAAAAAAACTATGAACCAGAGACACTTTTTGGGGGTGGGGGGGGCGGAGGGGAAGGATGGGGTCAGAATGGGCGTTTGCAATTGTATGGGGGAATATAAAAATAAAATTTAATATTTAAAAAAAAAAAAAATAAAAAGTTGAAGTTATGGGAACAGATACATTTGTGGTTGCCAGGAACTAGAAAGTGAGGGACATGGGAGATACTGATCAAAGCATACAAGTTTCTGGTTATAGGATAAGCTTTGGAATTGACTGTCTAGCATGGTGACCGTGGTTAACAATACTGCATTATGTACTTGAATGTTATTATGTACTTGAATGTTGCCAAGAGAACGGATTTTGGGTGTTCTCATCACATAAAGATGAGAACTAACCCAGTTGTAATTATTTTGCAATATATAAAGTGTACAAAATTAGTGATTACCAGAGGGGATAGGAGAAAGGATGAAGTGGATGAGGGAGGGAGGCAGATGGGGTACAGGCACAGGTAGTTTGGTGGAAGGAAAAAAAAATAAGGCAACATATGTAGAATCAGTGCTTAAAATTCAGGAGAATATCAGGTTCATAAAAAGTTAGAAAACTGACCAAATCGAATATGAAATATTGGCAGTTATGTGTACACATATGTAGGCATTGAAAAAGGTGCTCTTTTTCATTTATAGATCATGCTTTGTGTCATATTTTAAAATAATTGATTAACTTGAGGAAATAAAGATTTTCTCCTATATTTTACACATTTTATAATTCTCCATTTGCTCTGTGATCCAATGTTTTTGAGTTAAAGGGAGGCAGGATATGATTAGAAATTAATTTTTTATTTGTATATGTATATCTTATTTTCCCAGCAATATTTGTTGAATAATCTTTGAATCTTTGTTTAAAAACCTTTGTCTATATATGTATATGCCTATTCTTGTCTTCTCTGTTATGTTCCATTAGGTATCTATCTTTACCTCAATATCACAGTGTCTTAATTACTGAAAATTTGTTTTAAATATTAAAATCAGGAAGTAAATGATTGCACCAACTACGTTGTTAAAAAACATTTTTTGTTTTCTAGGTCCTCTTATTTCCATATGAATTTTGGAATGACTTGTCAATTTTTACAAGCCCCAATGGGGGGTTTGTAAACCAATCACTGGCTGATTGGTTAAGTTCTTTGTGTCTATAGCAACTCCTCTGATACCAGCCAAGGGGTGGGAGAGGGAAGAATGGTTCTTTACACACAGGTTAAGATGAAAGTCCAACCCCCTTAAATAACATTCAGTGATAGTGCATGGGGAAGGTTTCATGGCAGCCACTGCGGAATGAATTCGATCCCTGGTGGGAGCTACCCAGACACAACAGACCTCTCCTGTCTCGCTTGCTGCTCCCCTTGCAGTGTATTATAGTCAGTCTGCTTCTTCTGCTCCCCACTCTGTCTCTGGTGAATCATCTCACCCCATCCCCTGCAACTCTGGCCTGCCTATACCCCAGCTCTTGTATGCATGAATAAATAAATCTTAAAAAAAAATTGTCTGTGATTGTACCAAATCATCAGTTGTACATCTTAAACTTATATAATGTTATATGTATCTCAGTAAAACTGGAAAAAAAGAATAATCTATGTAGAAGAAAACATTTTTTTTTCTCTCTGAGTTGAAGTATCTCTTCAAGGCTTTTGGAATTCTCTTTTACATCCTGGAATAGGCCATTTGCTAGGACATACTCTTTACTGTCAAATCCTAAATTATTCCTAGAAAAGTAATCCATTTCTTTTTTGTAAGGTGCTTCTTTAACATTTCAAAAGTTCTGAAAACCTACAAAACCAGCCATGTCTTTACTTGTAAGTGTCAATAAGTAAGGAACTGTGGAAATTATTTGAATAATTAATGTCCATGCCAGTTGAGACAAAGGCATTTGTCTCACATGTAATTACCTATTAGCTTGCCCCGGTTCTTTCCTTTTTGTGTGAGGCCCTGTCCTTGATTGCGTAGAGGTGTTAAGGCCCTTGGAAGGTCTCACATCTTCAATAAAGGTAAGTGGCCTTTTCCATCTGGCCCTTGAGTGTTCTAAGACCTCTTTCCTCTTTTACTTCAGGTGCCCTAGAAGAAACAAAACAAAACCCTCCACTTTCTCTCTCTGACAGATTGGGCCTGCTGTCTCCTGCATATCTGTGAAATTAAGGGCTTATAAATGTACCTCTAAGCAGCTGTTGCTGTGTTTTTATGATGGGTGGGAAATTAATTTCTTACCTGGTAGTGTTGGTCTGTGCTTTTCCCCACATGTCTGATCTCAGAAAGAGCCTATAATTCTCCAGACTGCTGTGCTAAGCTACCTTTGTCTTTCGTACCTCCTTTTATTTCCTAATCTCCCTTTCTACCTGACTTTGTGGTTGACCTTGAATAGAACACTTTGTTGGCTGTTCTAGAGCCCATCACAATGGTAAGTCAGAGACTTCCTAGTTCTTATCGCATAATTCCAACCTCTGTTTCACCCCTAACCTATAAGAAAGGTTTTTTCAGAAAATATTTTCTTGAATGGAACAAGATGGATGATGTCTTAAAATGGGAGCTGACAGATGTGGTTAACATTTGGGAGGTTGTTGCTTATGTGTAATACTAGTCTTCCTTCCTTCTGTGAGGATGGGTACACCCCAAGCCTCACAGCATTTGTCTGTGTGGATATCAGTCCATCCTCAGGCAGCCGTAGATGGTAAAAGCAGTAGCAGGAAGTAGGAGAGTGAAGAGGAGGCATTGAAGTCCTATCAGGTGTTCTTCCCATAGAGTAATTAAAGGAAATTTAATTCAATTATTTAATTGATTTTATATCCTTCAGGATGTTTCCAGATTCTCTACCCCCTTTACCTAGAAAGAATAGAATAATGACCAATATTGTTAAGATGCTTTGCAATTTCCAGACGCATCCACACATTCTATCTCATTTGGTTTTCAAAACAGCCATGCGAGGTAGTCAAGACCAGTGTTACTGCCCAGTGTGCATACTTCCTTAATCTTGCTTTCACTGTCCACATTTATATATGGCATCAAGAGCAAGTGAACTTTGAGCTAACTTTTGCCATTTTGTTCCAAATTTAGGAACAACTAAAGCCCAGGGAGCTGAAGTGACTTGCTAGGGTACATGGATGAACATTAAAGAGTTAGATCTCAAGTCCATGCTGTTCATATAATTTTTAAAGAAATTACCTTTTTTTGGGTGTGCAGATAAATGTAGATTTACATGCCCCTGCAGCAAATATTGAAAAGAGATCTATTATACCCTTTATCCAATTTTCCTCAGTGATAGCATTTTCCAAAACTGTAGCATAATATAAAAGCCAGAGTATTAACACTGATCCAGTCAAAATACAGAAAGTCCATCACCGCATGGACTCCACTGGTCCCCTGTTCTACCCATTCCTTAACTCCTGCAACCGCTAATCTTCATTTCTATATAATTGTCATTTCTTGAATATTATATAAACAAAATCATATGCAGCCTTTTGGGATTCACTCATGCACTCAACTAGTTATCTGAAGATGCATCAGTAGTTTGTTTTCTACTATTGAGTACTGTTCCCTGGCATGGATGCCTCGCCACAGTTTAACCATTCAACCATTGCATATGTATAGGTTGGCATATAACAAAGATGTTGTAAATATTCATGCAGATTTTTGTGTGACCATAAGTTTTCATTTCTCTGGGATAAATACCAGGAATGCAGTATCTGTGTTATATGGTGGTTGCATCTTTAGCTTTTGTAGGAAAGTACTAAACTTTTCCAGATTGGATGCACCAATTATACATTCTCATCAGCAATACATGAGTGATCCAGTTTTTCCACATCCCTGTCAGCCTTTGGTGTTGTCATTATGTAAAATTTTAGTCATTCTGATAGATGTGAAATGATCTCATTGTGGCTTTGTGTGGGCATTTTTCTAATAGCTAATGATGCTGAAAATCTTTTCATGTGCTTGTTTGCCATCTATACATCTGCTTTAATGAAATGTCTTTTGTCCATTATTCTAATTGCATTCTTGTTTTTATAAATACTGTTAAGAGTTCTTTATATATTCTAGTTACTGGTTCTTCATTGAATATGTTGTTTCCATACATTGTATCTTGTCTTTTCATTCTCTTAATAAGATAATTGGAAAAGCATTATTTAAAATTTTTGATGAAGTCCAATTTATCAGTTTTTTCTTTTATGTATCATGTTTTTGATGTCAAATCTAAGAACTTTTTGCCTAACTGTAGATTCTGAGATGCCCTTTGTTATTTTCAAAAAACCTCATCATTTTATACTTTACATTTTGGGCTGTGATATTGTTTGAATTATTTCTGTAGAAGGGATGAGATTAAGGTCAAGGTTCATTTCTTTTCTGTTTTTTTTTTTTCCTTCTGTGTGTCACTGAATATACAATTGATCTAGCACTGTTTGTAGAAGGTTTGTCGTCCTTCCTTTATTGAATGGCTTTTGCTCTTTTGTCAAAAATGTTGGGCATATTTATGTGGGGCTATGCCTATGTCTTCTATTATGTTCCATTGATCCATTGATCCATGTGTCTATTCTTCCACCAATACCACATTCTTGATTACTAGGGTTATATGCTAGCCTTAGAATCAGGTAAAATGGTTCCTCTAATTTTATTCAAAATTATTTTTCGCTGTTGTGTTGCATATAAATTTCACAATCGTCTTGTCTGTGTACATACAGACTGTATACATATTTCTATAGAATGTATACATTTCTGTAAAATCCATTAAACTTCATACCAACTTCATACCAAGATGCCAATAATTGCTTTCTTCACTATGTTGAGTCTTTCAATTCATTAACGTTGTATGTCGATTTATTTAGAACATTTTTGATTTCTTTTATCAGCATTTTGGAGTTTTTAGCATATCAGTCCTGTATATTTTCTTAGATTTTTTCCATTTATTTCCACAAAGAAAGCCCTTTATTAATATATGGTGTCACCCTGGGAGAACAGCAATTAATATTTCCTAAGAAACCATTTCAATGAGTGGCAAGCAAAGAAAGGTTGTATTAGAAAAGAGGGGACTTGAGGATGTGAGGGGATGCAGGGAGGGATTCTTTATTCTCAGATCTTGGAAGGAGCTAGGCAGTCTAGGGTTAGTCAGTCACCAACTATGGATGCATTTCTGGAATAGTTGCTCTCTTTTGCATTATCAATTTAAAATGACCCTCCGGTGTTCATTAGGCATTGATATCAGCATCCTAAATCTCTATTACCAAAACTAAATTAAGGAATCTTCATGACTTTGCACATCATATTTGCACAAAGGGCATGCCAATCTCTATCATTCCAACTTTATGTGCTGCCAAAGCAAGCATTTCTTTTTTTAAAAAAAAAAGCAAATTGCTTTTATTAGATTCGAGAAAGTAAATCACACAGTAAATAAATTCAGGACAAATACAATAAGAGAACACAGAAGTAAAAACATTTTATACATTTTTCATGGAAACTATACATGTAGGTGATAATTCCTTTTACAAGTGATACATTTTGACTGCTGCACTTAGATATGAAGAAAAGAATGCTTCTCCTTATTAAAAACCTATACACAAAATTAGAAAAGCCCATTTGTCAGATTAAAATTCCAAATGTTGGTAAAGCATCTGTATAACATGTGCATGAAGTTTGACAACTGTAACTACAAAGTATATAAAAATCTTGCTTGTTGATTTATCTGTTAGGTTGAAGATATCACTCCTAGAAAAAGAAATTATGTGCACTCTGTTTTTTAAAGGGGAGAAATTCTGCCATAACACTTCTACATCAACTTTAGCCTGGATATTCCATATGTGCCTTGTGAAAGTATCAGTGTGCCTGATTAACATTTCCTAGTTTAAGAAATACACATTTATTGATAATAAACTGTGTACTAGATGGGTACAGATGTTTTAAATGATTACAGATGGTATTTTGTTTTGAATTTTTGTGTCTATATGTTCATTGATAGTATATAGTACTATAACTGATTTTTGTATGTTTCTCCATATCTTCCAACCTTGCTGAACTCAGTTATTAACTCACTAATTAATTCACTTAGTTCTAGGAGTAAAAACACTGTTTTTGTATAATTGTTGGCATTTTTTTTAATGAGGACAATCACATCACCTAGAGACAGTTCTACTTCTTTCTTCCAACAAATAAATATTTAACTTTCTTGTCTTTTGCATGACTAGAATTTCCAAAAGATAGACGTATAGGAAACACTATCCAATAGCTTTTATTTTTATTTATTTTCTGAATTTTTTCACTTCCTCTGCTGCTTTGTCTTTGTTCTTTTGTCTTTCACTTTATTTTGTCATTGTTCAGATTATGTAATTCCTATTATTCTATTTTCCAACTCATTGTTTATTTACTCCCCTTCATTCATTCTGTTATTGAATTTTAAAAGATTGATTGTTGCATTTGTCAATTCTGTAATTTTCATTGGCTCATCTTTATATCTTTTGTTTATTTGTAGGGAGATTCTATGTTTTTGTTTAAATTTTACATTCTTTTTCATTTGTTTTAGCAATATTTATTATTGATAACTGAAGCAATTTTAATGGTAGATGCTTTAAAAATAGATAATGAAAACATCTATTATCTCAGTAATGGCATGTATTATCTTTATTCACTGACATCTTGGTTCTTTGCACGAAGAATGATTTTTAAACTTAAATCTGGCTATTTTAGGTCTTATGTTATATGAACCTATTGAAGTTTTGGTTTTAGTTGGTTTCCTATGAAACCCCTCTAGAAAACAAGGAGGCTCACCAACTCATTATTGGAGGTAAAAATTAAGGCTCCCCACTCAAATATAATTGACAGATCAGGGGACATCCTCTTAATTCTGGGCAGGGGTGGGAATTATGGCTTCTGTCTTATGTCTGGTTATGAGAAATGAAAATTCCTCATTACTGCTCCTTGCATGGTCTCTACTGAGAGCATATTGGAGATGGCCTTTTGACATTGCGGCTGGTTAGAAAATGTCCTAGCTCTTTAATAGGACTCTCTTAACACTACCCCCAGTGGAAATGCAGACTTTCCTTGATGCTTCTGTGTGGAGTTGAAAGCATAAGCTCTTCACAATGTCTTTGATGACATAGTAGATGAGGGAAAGAGGAACTCATTACTACCCAACAGGTATGCAAGTTCTTGCTTCCTACTCAGACTCTCTGACATCACCAAATTGGATGGGTTAGGGTGCCTTGTAATAGCTTCATCTAGCCTTACTTCTTGGCCTTCATTGTCCTGGGTGGAGAAGGGCTTCAGTTTTATTGATTGTGTCTATCATAAAGTGGCTATTGTCTAAATGTTTTATGTCTTGATAGGCACCGCTCTTTCTCATTTCTTTGTTTAGAGAGAGCTGATTTTTCCTTGAACTCCTTGACATTTCCAGGTTGCCTGTGGTTTTCTAAAGAGTCTGTCTTATTCTATTTTCTTATGCTTATTTTATATATAATTCTCAGCTTTTAGTTGTGATTAGTCAGAAAAATAGGTTAAAGTACATCTTTTCTGTATTACCACAACTTTACATATACTTTAACAAAATTGAAACCTTCCATATGCTTTAGAATGTTATCCTCATTTACTTCTTTTACAAATTAGTAGTTAGTTATTAAATACCTGGATAAATATTTTTGTGAAACTACAGGTTGTGACCCATTAGTGAGTCAAAAAGTCAGTCTGATAAGTCTTGACCAGCATTTTAAAATTGAAATAACATCAAATCTGTAGATTGCCCTTGGTAGGATGGCCAATTTGATAATGTTAATTCTTCTAATCCATGAGCATTTCTTTCCATTCTTGTGTCTTCTTTTACTTCTTTTAATAATGTTTAAAATTTTTGCACACAATGCTAATGATAAGGGACTGATCACAAAGATCTACAAAGAGCTGATGAAACTCAACAAAAACAAACAACCCAGTCAAAAAATGGGCAGAACAGCTAAAAAGAAGGAAATGCAAATGGCCAACAGACATATGAAAAAATGTACAACATCACTCATAATCAGGGAAATGCAAATCAAAACCACAATGAGAAACCATCTTACACCAGTGAGAATGGCACATAACAACAACAACAAAAAAAACTAGCAACAAAAAATGTTGGCAAGGATGTGGAGAAAAAGGAACTCTCCTACACTGCTGGTGGGAATGTCAACTGATCCAACCACTATGGAAAGCTGTGTGGAGGTTCCTCCAACTGTTAAAAATGGATCTTCCATATGATCCAGCAATTCCACTCCTAAGAATCTACCCAAAAGACACAAAACCATTAAATCAAAAGGACACCTGCACCCCTATGTTTATTGCAACATTATTTACAATAGGTAAGCTATGGAAACAACCCAAATGCCCAAAAATAGATGACTGGGTCAAGAAGATGTGGTATATATACACAATGGACTATTATTCAGCAATCAAAAAAGATAAAATCATGCCATTCATAGCAACATGGATAGAAGTAGAAGGGATCATGCTCAGTGAGATAAGACAGAAAGACAAAGAAAAATACCAGATGGTTTCACTTGTAGGAGGAATGTGGAGAATCCAAGTAAGGAATTGGGGGGGAAATAATTATAATTAAGTGAAAATCAAAATCATCGCGCAACTATAAACTAGAGACATTCTCGGGGGGAGAAGGGAGTAGGATCAAAATGGGTCAGAAGAGCACAAGAAACTATGGTGATGGTACATGGGAAAATTAGTGGTGGGAATTTTGTTGGGACTATAACCAAGATGAGAAAGCATACATTGTACAAAAAAATGAAGAATGATGTAAATATATATATATATATATAAAATTTAAAAATTGAAATGAAATGAGTAGGAAAAAGAGCACATTGTATGTATTAAGGGCCAGACTTGTTGCATAATGTTTTTGATGTGTGTGTGTGTGTGTGTGCACGCACATATGTGTGTTTATTTATACTGGGTTGCAGAGTAAAATGTAGCTTTGTTTTCCCCCAAAATAGTAATGATTTTATTGCATCTTAAAGATATTTCGCAAATAGATCTGAGAAATCATTCAGTATCTTGCTGTGTCTGAAGCTGTCCAGCTACAGACTTAAATCTTATTCATCAGCCTGCTGAACTGTTCCTTTTTCAGAAACATAATTACCATCCAAAAATTTCATGATATCCTTGTTTTTAACTATTGTGGTTTGCTGAATCAAAGCAGCTGAATTTTATACCATTTCAATGTTGTTTCCTTCAAGAATTAACTTAATTTTCTGGGCTTAAGCTACCAAACAAGAAATTCCTGGCCTCATCCGAAAGATGCAAATGTATTTTTTTGCCCAAGAAGCTTTGTCAACCAGAAACCCATTCTCCTGAACAACAGTGTTGATGGGGAAGTGAATGCACATAGATTTCATTTTGTAAGGGAGGCCAGGTGAAGCACCCTAAATTATGTTCCGTACGTGACAACAGAGTATGAACTATAATCAGGTCCTTTCTATTTGCACACCACTTGTCAACCTAGAGCCTTTTCTTTTCTTTCCAAGGACTCTGAGTTTGACATTGATGTGATTGAAGCTCCTCTTCAGGAACCTCTGGGGTCCTTTATAGTAACAGTGCATCCCTTCAGGGGTATGTTGACATTTTCTGAAATGTGGACTGTCTGATTGCATAGACCAGTCTTCATCCTCATACTAGATGCTGCAAAAAAGAGCACAAAGTAAAGTGTATCTAACTGTGGATTATAGTTAATGGAGTTTGAAAGTCATTCAGAGGGGAAATAATGGTAAGAGTAAGAGAAGAGGACTCAAGCTGATTTAGATGAAGGCCCCTGCTACCCAAAGACACTGGTTGGATCTGGATATTGTATGTAGCTAGGTACAGATTAGATTGAAGGCTCATGTTTGTTATTTCAAGCTGATCTCTGACTCAGAAGTGCTTGCCTATGGGTTGAAGATACAGGGCTCGGTATTACTGTGATTGAGCTCCTAATCACTGAACCTGAGTGGCTCCTTTCAGTCCCTGACCTTGGCAGCAAGTGGGTTCCTACAGCTCATGTTCAGAGGAAACTCCCTTGTACTTGAGACATAGTTTCTTCCAAGTGAAATCTCAGAAAAAGAAAGATTAGTGCCTTACTCACTTCAGTTCCGATTACTTGGATCTCTTGGCTTAAAAGAGTCTTGCTGGGTATGGCTTGTGCTATCTAGATGCTGAGTGAAGAAGAGACAGTAGGAAAAGACAGGAAATGAGAATTTTGGTGGAAAATATGTAGGGCTGTTCCTTGGTGGGAGGTAAAAATAAAAAACTGCAAGACAAAATCATAGTAAGTTGAACTGCAAAAACTATATTGCTGAAGGATAAGCAGAACAGATAAAGGGTAAATGTATAAATTAGGTAACTCTTAAATGGTCAGAATATCTTAAATTTCTGGGAGTTTCCCATATCACTTCACTTTAGGAGATTCCATGTAAATTATTGATGGATATGATCTCATGCAGGTGAATTGTGTGTATCCTGGAGATTCTAATAATGAACTTGATTGCCTCTTTTGGGTAGGCTCAGTGCTAAGCACTTTTACATGAGTAGTGTATTGATTCCTTAGAATGACCCTGTAGACAAGTATTTCTGGCTCTGAATCACAGAGGATGATGCTGAAGTTCGGAGAAGTTAAGTGACTTATCCAAAGTTCACGTTGGAAAGTGGCAGAGCCAGGATTTAGACCCAGGTATACTGAGTCCAGGTCCAGTGTGCCTCCCATTCTGCCACATTGGCTTTTATGAAATGAAGCCATGAGGGAATGGAACCAAGCTCTATGAGAATTTAGAGGCCCAAATATTTTTTAAAGGTCTTCAGGACCCACTGTTGATATTTAGGTCAGTGAAAAGGTTTCATGATATAGGACTCTTTCTGCAGACTATTTAAAGAAAATGTATCTTCTCTAAAACAAATTTTACTGGTTAAAAAAAAGATCACCATGAAATCTACCAAAGCATAAAACAAAATGTGAAATATGACAGGAGGCATAAACTGTTTCATCTAACACTGAATGATGCATTTTTAGAAACAGCTGTAAATTAAATAAAGGAACACACATTTGAAACTGTTTAAGCCTTTAACAAATGTTTGGGACGGTGATGCTGTTATGGAAACTTACTGCTGGTAATAAAAGAGCCAGTAGAAATAAATTCTGGTTAATAAATCTTGTCATTTTATCAATGAAGTAGAAAGTACTTTCAATAAGAGTTTCACAATGCAGGACACATTCCAGTGACCCTCTCTTTAACGTCTGGGATAGGTGGCTTGGCCTAAACCCAAACATCAGTCTGCTGTTAGCACTTTTGTTCTCCTCCAATGTTAAGCAACCATGGAAAATCCAAACACCTCAACTGTCTCTACCCCAGCTTTAAAAGTAGCAACATAGTTCCTGAGCAGATTAATAGGGACAATGCTAAGGTAGAAAGTGCAGACTGAGCAATACAGGTAGAAACCTTAATAATTGACTCTATGCTTGTTCTGAGTGGCTATAAAGGATTCTTTGGGGACAGTATTTTTAAGGTAACACAATTACCTGAATCAGCTAGACTGGCTTTCTTAGCTGAGTTGGGGGGTTCTGGAAAGATTTGAAGATGTAAATCAGGTGCATTATTCACTATGCAGAGGTTTAATTAAATGGGGAAAAATCATGCCGTAACATTATGTAGGAAAAATGTCGTTTTTTTTTTTTTTTTAAACCATCATTCCAACAACACCTGGATAATTACAGCAAAGAAGAATTTAGAATCTAATTACCTACAGGGTGTTTACATATGTTATCACAGGAGCTTGGAGAGCAAATCAAGATAGACCTAGGAACTTTTTATTTAACCTGCAGTCAATCTTGTCTTTCCAACTCCTCAGATGCAACCACAATATCATTATAGAGGTAACTCAATTTACATAGATGGGTTCCTGAAAACCAGATGTGCTGTGTGAAAACCAAATTGTGGATCAAATTATGTTTTATATCCTAAGGGAACTTGTTATTTAAGCATCTGTGATACTTGCTATGACTTAAAGGATAGACGTTTATAGACCAACTGGTTATCTTTCCTATGATGGTACCTGTGTTGTAGTCACAGTCATGTTGGGGTATACAGTGGAAAAAAACAAGTGTCAGTGGCTTAATATGAATGAGATTGATGCCTTGTTTTTATTAGAATCTGATGCAGATAGAATAACCCTCTTGCACTGTTGCCTTCTGGGGACCAGGGACTCTGGGTCTGAGATTGTTTTTTTCTTGCAACTCTGATACTTAAGTGTCTGTAATGACAGAGGCAGAGACAAAAGGTGAGTCCCCAGGAAATTGAAAATGGTTTGGTGACCATACTCTGACACCTTCGCATTTATACTGTATGATTGCTTCTGTGAGTTTGGAAGCATTGATGAGACTTTCTGGAATAGCCAGTTGATTTTCAGAGGTCTTGGTACCTTACACTCTAATAACATTTTTTGTATACAAATATAACTCTTCATTAAAATTATGATAAAGGCAATCTCCTAAAAAGGATATATTCGCCATCAGATTCAGGAACCAGAGGGAAAAAATCCATGGGAAAGGATTGTAGACTCTTAAAAGGAGTCTTGGCACACACACACACAAAAAATGCTTTCTGTGCAGTAGTGTTGGTTCTGTGGCCCATACTTTCTAGTTTCCTTTGCCTTGACTTCATAGTGACCCTCGATTGCTGTTCTCATTCTGGTCCTGTTTACTCGTGATTGGCCTGCTTATTCCTGTTTGGTCTCTACAAACTATAGCTCTGATCCTTGCCTTCATTGTAACATCCTTCCTTGGCAGTGTGTCTTCCCAGTGGTCTTCCCAGTGTCTGACCATTGCCTGTATTTTGCCTGATCATCACTCCCACATAGCTTGTGCTATTTTATTCCCTAAATTGTACTCAAGAACATAGTTTGGCAACTTTCCCCCTCTTTCTTCCATCATTAATTTCCCATTCTCTGCTGAATATTCTCTACTGAATATTTCTCCCTCTGCTGCATACAGTTCATCATTGCTCCCATCCTAAAAGAAAGAAAACCTTTCTTGAACTCCATTCTCATTCTTCTTAACTCTGTTATTTCCTCCTCAAAACGTCTTAAATTTCTTTGTTTTAATTTCTTTCTTCCCATTCTCATCTGAATCTACCCCAGTCAGACCTTCATCATCATTACTCTCCTGAAACTGTACTTGTCAAACCACCCTAGATTTCCATGTTGCTGAAAACAATGGTTATTCTTAGTCTTTATCTTGCTTAAAACCTCTACACTTGTCGCACAGCTGTTCAATCTGTTCATGAAACTCTCTTTTCTTGGCTTCCAATATAACAAAATTACTTGATTTTCCTTCTATCTTTTTAGATGTCCCTTCGTAGATTTTTTTTTTCTTTCTTTCTGATTTCTCCGCACTTCTTCATCTTTTAGAGTGCACATCTTTTAGAGTGCCCCGGTCCTTAATCCTCAAACCTCTTCTGTTTTCCCATTCTTTTTATAGTCACTCTATGCATGCTCTAGTCCAGACTCATGGCTTGCAATAGCGCCTCCGTGCTGATATAATCTAAGTCCACATATCCAAGACAGATTTCTTCATTGTTCAAAGCTATATACCCTGCTTCTTATTTGATATCTTTACTTGGATGTCTAATAGGGATTGCTGTGTCTCAAAGCTAAGTTTTGAGTTGTTCTCCCAAAGCAATTCCCAAACAATTCTTTTCTTCATTTCAGGTAATACAACCTTGTACTTTAAATTGATAGGATAAAAGGCAATCTTGATACTCAGTCTTAACTCTTCCCTTTCTTTGACAACCTTCACATGATCCACCAGAAAAATCTTAACATTCTTCCGAAATGTGACCACTTCTCCTCACCCCCATCACCTCTTACCTCTGTTATCACAGTATCAAGAGACAGGTGACATGGATGAAGTTGCAGGATGTTTGCTTATCCAATATTCAGGTATTAGTCTGGGAGAGATAGCTATAGGAAAAGATAAGAGAATCAAGATTCAAAATGATCTTAAACCTGAATGCTAAATGTTGAGTCCATACCAAGAAAGAAAAAAATAAAATAAATATAGAAAAACTTAATGTCTTGGATTTAGGTACAGAAATTTAACTGTGAGTCAAGATTGGGAAGGCTTGAACTGATGGCTGGTAATTGAACAGAGACAGAGGTTCAAGTCCAAGCTACAGGGGGCAAACTGATGGCTTCTCCACAGCCTTCCCTCCTGGCCAGCAGTTTTAATTGTCCAGGCGCCTACAGTTTTACTGCCACAGCCTCAGCAACTTTACTGCCAAATGTCCCCTTTGCCCCTATTTCCTATCAGCCCCCTATGCTGAGGGTGTCAGTGAATGGACTCTTGGGTTGGCTATGAGTACACTGTGAGCTTGGAGGTTGCACCTCACTGTTCCTCTTACAATTTCCCCATTTTCAATTTTTTGATCACCATTTCTATGGTCATGAAATGTACATGCTGGGGTACAGTGTCAGAATACAGTTGTCACTGAGATTGCAGTGTATTCAAAGAAAATAACAGTCAGTCATGGGGTATTATCCATGTATAGCCAATGTGGCGAAGTCTTCCATTTCTAGAAAACAGTCAATCAGCCTAAGCCAAAAGAAAAAAAAATCTCAAAAATGGTTGCGAGTCTACTATTAAAATCATGTTCTCTCCAGTTTCATCCTAATTTTATCAAATAGTACAGCAAAATGTGTTTGTAAATTAAATCTAATTCCAATCTATTTGATCTGTTTTTGCATAAACTCAGAGGACAGAATAATCAAGTAGAATCTCTGTTTGCATTGTTAGAGCTTTCTGTAAGGGATCTTAGATTGAGCTCTCAAGATTTGACCTGCCCAGGCAGACCTCTGGTGCCATGCGGTAGGGGTCTCAACAGACTCCCCTTGCAACATTTGTATCTTTGGGTACATTCCTTTTCTCTTTGAGGTTTCCAGATCTTCAAAGGAGCTAAATTTCTTGCTCTCTTGAGAGGTCTCTGGAACTTTACAGGCAAAGAGGCAGATGGTTGGTTCTCCTCATCTCAACTTCCAGAAGGTCTCAAGTGTGATACTCCAATCAAAGCTCGAGTAATGCAAACATATTTCCAATTCTCTATTTAAGGAGAAACAACATTTCTTATTGACATCATGCACAGATAGGCACATTGCAACAAAGTTATAAGAATATTTATAACCATTTTTCCACATGATGGTATCAAAAAGGTAGAAAATGAAAACACAATTTAATTCTGTTCACAAAATGCAATTTAATGTTGCTGAAGATCATGGTCAACTAAAAGCATTCTCCTTGAATAAAAATGAACAAAAAAACTCACCCCAGTAATGTTTAAAACTAAACATATCAAGTTCATTCAGTCCTATGTAGAAAACTCTCAATCTTGAGTTCCACCAGTTAGCATGGATTAAAATATTATTGAGTGAGAAGGGGCGGAGCAACATGGCGGCGAGGAGACGCTGCGAGTAAGCTCTCCCATTAAAAAAAGTTAATAGGGAGGAAAAGCGGCAGGTCCCAGTGAGAACTGAGACAGGGAAGATAAACGGACGACTCCAGCAAACTGCCCGAAGAAGAAAGTTGCCATAAAAGAGGACGAGAAGGGAGGGAAGCGCAGAACCCTGCTCCCCTCCCCCGCCCACAGAGGCGGCACTCTCCGACCGGCAGAGACGAGGGAAACAACAAACCAAAACGCCCAACAAGAAAAACGGATGCAGCAAGCGGGACTGTGAGTGGAAAGGAACTATTTCAGCCACCACACCCCGTGAACGGGAGCTGAGGGGAACCCTGCAGGATCCGCCGCGGAGGTGAGCTCCAGGCGCCAGTAAAGAGAGCCCCGCCCCCAGGAGGAGCCCAGCACCAGCACACAGCCCCAGCCGCCCCGGTAAGCTTGCGCGAAAGCGGCGCTCGGATTGCAGCTGCCCAGGGCCCTGCGCCTGCGACCTAGGCTTGCGGGGAGAACGGCTGAGGCCTCCTGAGTGAGCAGGAACAAGGCGCCCAGGCAGGGGAGCGGGATTCAAAGGCGCCATTCCCGCGCCACTGATCTGGGCTACAGCCCGCGTCCTGGAACTGAGGGCTTTGGAACTGAGACCCGGGCGGAGGCCCTCCCTGAGTGAGCAGGAACAAGGCGCCCAGGCAGGGGAGCGGGATTCAAAAGGCGCCATTCCCACGCCACTGATCTGGGCTACAGCCCGCGTCCTGGAACTGAGGGCTTTGGAACTGAGACCCAGGCGGAGGCCCTCCCTGAGTGAGCAGGAACAAGGCGCCCAGGCAGGGGAGCGGGATTCAAAAGGCGCCATTCCCGCGCCACTGATCTGGGCTACAGCCCGCGTCCTGGAACTGAGGGCTTTGGAACTGAGACCCGGGGCACGAAATTAGGGGCGTGGGTTCCCCACGACGGTGGGGCACAAGGCAGACACAGAACCCCAAAGCCGTTGAGGTGTACCCTACCATCCCCGCTCTGCTCCCTGTCCCACGGGGTGGAAAATCAGCTCCCCAAGGGCTCTAGGAGAGATCTCTGGTGCCACCTAGCGACTTGACCCCAGCACAGGCTACTGAAGGAGCTAGTGGCCAGCTGGGGAGTTAGCCCACACCGGGCCCCTTCTGAACAAGTAGTCTGAGCCCACAGGGAGAGCGAGCACCCACAGCCGGGCAGACCAGGCGCGCAGAATAGTGTGCCTGAGACCAGAAGCGCAGGGAGTGTGTCCCACATCACCATTTTAGAACAGGGACATTTCTTCAGTAAAGACTACCTGCAGAAGGCTTCCTCAGGAGCCAGAGGTGAGCGGGGGAAGTTCGCCCACGCCAGACCCCCTCTGGCCTGCAGTCCAAGCCCAGAGGGGAGCAGGAACCCACCGCCGGGGCAGACCAGGCGCACAGGGGAGTGTGTCCCCACATCGGCATTTTAGAACAGGGACCTTTCTCCAGTAAAGGCTGCTTGAAACTGACAGATGGCTCCTGGAAGAACCAGAGGGGAACAGAGAAGCCCACCCAAGATGCCGGCAAGTCCCAACAACACAGTGTCCCAACGCATACGGCAAATTAGAAAACAGACAGTAGGGAGGAGAAGAACCACACGCAACCTAGCAACTCTCCAGAGAAAAAGCACACCACAAAAAGAAAGCCAGCCCCCAGATTGCAACGACAATAACTTGAAGAATTTCTGAGCCTTCCAGAAAGAGAATTTAAAATTGCCGTGATTAAAAAACTGACAGAAGTCATAAAGGAAAACAATGATAAGGGAAAAATAATCAACGATCAGAAGAATGCAATTGAGTCCCTAGAGAGGGAAAACAATGGTCAGAAGAAAGAAATTGAGTCCCTAAAGAGGGAAGTAAAAGAAATGCAGGAGATCAAAGAATTAATGGAAGAACTAAAGAATTCTGGAAAAGCAATGAAAGCAGAATAGATGAAATGGAAGAACGAATAAGTAATCTTGAAGACACAGAAATAAAAAGAACCAAAACAGAGAAGGAAAGAGAAGTACGAAGGAAAAAGAACGAAGAAAGACTTCGGGAACTATCGGACTCCATGAGGAAAGAAATATAAGAGTTATAGGAATACCAGAAGGAGAGGAGAGAGATGTAGGAACAGAGAAAATATTCAAAGAGATAATTGAAGAGAACTTCCCAAATGTGAAGAAGGAGCTGAAAATTGATATACAAGAAGCAAGAAGAACACCAAACTTCCACGACGAAAGGAAAAACACAGCAAGACACATAATAGTAAAGCTCCCAAGAATCCAGGACAAGGAAAAAATAATGAAGCTGGCAAGAGGGAAGAAACAGATAACATTCAAAGGAAAACCAATCAGGCTGACATCAGACTTCTCCGAAGAAACACTACGGGCAAGGAGAGAGTGGAGGGACATAGTCAACAGACTCCAAGAAAACAGATGCCAACCAAGAATACTCTATCCCGCAAAGCTCTCCTTCCTCTTTGAAGAAAGAATATGGACCTTCCCAGACAACACAAAAACTCCGGAATTTCATTGCAACTAAACCCCCACTCCAAAAAATACTACAAGGAGTTCTAAAGCCAGAACCTCAGAGCGACGAATACAATGAAAGAAGGCCAAAAAAAAAAAAATTATTAAAAGAATAAATAAATAAAATCAAAGGAAAGACAAACACAATGGCAAATACAGATGTTAACATATCAATATTAACTCTAAATGTAAATGGACTAAACTCTTCAATAAAAAGACACAGAGTTGCAGCCTGGATTAAGAAACAAAACCCAACCTTTTGCTGTCTCCAGGAAACACATTTAGCTACAAAAGATAAAAATAGGCTCAAAGTTAAAGGATGGAAAACAATCCTACAAGCAAATGGACCAAAAAAGAAAGCAGGAACAGCTATACTTATATCAGATAAAACAGATTTCAAACTCAAAAAGATAAAAAGAGACCCCAATGGTCACTACATTATGATCAAGGGGACAATACTTCAAGAAGAAATAACACTCATTAACATATACTCACCAAACGAAGGAGCACCAAAATATATCAGACAACTGTTGTCCTCTCTGAAAACAGACATCAGAGAGAAACACATACGTAGTGGGAGACTTCAACACACACTATCAACAATGGATAGATCAACAAGACAAAAATAAGTAAAGAAACCAAAGCTCTAAATAAAGACCTAGAGCAATTGGGCTTAACAGACATCTATAGAACACTAAACCCCAAAAAAACGGAGTACACATTTTTCTCAAGCGCACACGGATCATTCTCCAGGATCGATCACATACTGGGCACAAGACAAACATCAACAGATACACCAAGATTGAAATCATATCAACCATCTTTCTGACCATGAAGGCATCAAACTAGAAATAAACCATAAAAAGAAGGCAAGGAACTTTCCTACCTCATGGAGATTAAAAACCACACTACTGGAAGACCATTGGACTAATGAGGAGATCAAAGAAGAAATTAAAAAATTTTTTGAATTGAACGACAAGGAGGACACCAATACCTAAATGTATGGGATGCAGCAAAAGCAGTAATAAGAGGAAAAATTATAGCAATAGAAGCTCACATCAAGAAACAAGAAAGAACGCAAAAAACAACCTAATCTCGAAGCTCAAAGATCTAGAAAAAGAACAACAAGAAAAACCCCAAAACCAGTAGAAGAAAAGAAATAATAAAAACCAAAGCAGAAATAAATGAAATTGAAACTAAAAAAACAATCCAAAAGATCAATGAAACCAAGAGCTGGTTCTTTGAAAAAATCAATAAAATAGACAAACCCCTAGCCAGGCTCACAAAGGAAAAAAGGGAGAAAGCACAAAAAACAGGATCATCAATGAAAGAGGAGAAATCACAACGGACACAGCAGAAATCAAAAGAATAATCAGTAACTACTATGAACAGTTTATGGAAACAAGTTTAACAATCTAGAGGAGATGGACAAATTCCTACAACTCTACAATCACCCAAGCTAGATAAAGAAGAAATAGAACACACTCTAAACAGACCAATTACAATTAGCGAATTGAAATGGTAATCAAAAACCTCCCCAAAACAAAAGCCCAGGACCTGATGGATTTACAAATGAATTCTACCAAACATTCAGAGACGAATTAGTGCCTATCCTTCACAAACTCTTCCAAAAAATTGAGAAGGAAGGGACAATACCAAACACGTTCTATGAAGCCAACATTACACTAATACACAACCGAACAAGGACAACACAAAAAGGAAAACTACAGGCCAATCTCCCTAATGAACACTGATGCAAAAATCCTCAATAAAATTTTAGCTATCAGAATCCAACAATGTATCCATAAGATAATTCACCACGACCAAGTTGGATTCATTCCAGGGGCACAAGGATGGTTTACATCCCGAAAATCAATCAACGTTATCCAACACATCAACAAAAAGAAATATAAAAACCATATGATAATATCAATAGATGCTGAGAAAGCTTTCGACAAAGTGCAACACCCATTCATGATAAAAGCCCTTGAAGTTCTTGGGATACAAGGAACATACCTCAACATCATAAAGGCCATCTATGACAAGCCAACAGCAGTATCATTCTCAATGGTGAAAAGCTGAAAGCAATTCCATTAAGATCTGGAAACAAGACAAGGATGTCCACTCTCACCATTGCTTTTCAATATAATACTGGAAGTCCTAGCCAGGGCAATAAGACAAGAGAAAGACATCCAAGGAATCCAAATAGGAAAAGAAGAAGTCAAACTATACTATTGCAGACGATATGATATTATACATAGAGAACCCCAAAAACTCCACAGAAAAGCTAATTCAACTCATCAATCAGTTCAGTAAAGTGGCAGGATACAAAATCAACACGCAAAAGTCAGTAGCCTTCCTATACACAAACAATAAATCTGAAGAAGAAGAAATCGAAAAACCATCCCTTTTGTTATTGAAACAAAAAAAATCAAATATTTGGGAATAAATCTAACAAAAGAGGTAAAGGACCTATACAAAGAAAACTATAAAACACTGTTAAAAGAAATAGAAGAAGACACAAAGAAATGGAGAGACATCCCCTGCTCATGGATTGGAAGAATAAACATTATTAAAATGGCCATCCTTCCAAAAGCAATATACAGATTCAATGCTATTCCAATCAAAATTTCAATGTCATTCTTCAAAGAAATAGAAAAATATTGATGAAATTCATATGGAATCACAAAAAACCCCGAATAGCCAAAGCTCTCCTGAAAAAAAAAGAAGGGAATGGAGGCATCAGACTCCCAGACTTCAAACTATACTACAAAGCCATAATCATCAAAACTGCATGGTATTGGAACAAGAACAGACATACAGACCAATGGAATCGAATAGAAAATCCAGAAATAAACCCACAGATTTATGGTCAACTAATCTTTGACAAAGGAGCAAAGACTTGCATTGGAGCAAAGAAAGTTTGTTCAATAAATGGTGCTGGGAAAACTGGTCGCTACATGCAAAGAATGAAGCTTGACCACCACCTCACACCATACACAAAAATCAACTCAAAATGGATTAAAGAACTAGACATAAGACCTGAAACCATAAAATATATAGAAGGAAATATAGGCGAAACACTACGTGATTTGCACATCAAAGACATCTTTACAGACACATCACCCAAAGCAGTGATAGTGAAGGCAAAGATAAACAGCTGGGACTATATCAAATTAAAGAGCTTTTGCACAGCAAAAGAGACAATAACAAAAACAAAGAGAAACCCCACCAACTGGGAGAACATTTTTGCACCCAACACTAATGATAAAGGACTGATCACAAAAATCTGCAAAGAGCTGATGAGACTCAACAACAACAAAGAAAATAATCCAGTCAAAAAATGGGCAGAAGAGCTTAAAAGAAACTTCTCTGAAGAGGAAATGCAAATGGCCAACAGGCATATGAAAAATGTTCAACATCACTTGTCATCAGGGAAATGCAAATCAAAACTACCATGAGATACCATCTTACACCAGTGAGAATGGCACATATTAAAAACTAGCAACAACAAATGTTGGCGAGGGTGTGGAGAAAAAGGAACTCTTCTGCACTGTTGGTGGGAGTGCAAACTGGTCCAACCACTGTGGAAAGCTGTGTGGAGATTTCTGGACCTACTAAACATAGAGCTTCCATATGACCCAGCAATTCCACTCCTAGGTATTTACCCAAAGGACACAGAAACATCAATTCCAAAGAACACCTGCACCCCTATGTTTATAGCAGCACTGTTTACAATAGCTAAGCTTTGGAACAACCCAAATGCCCAAAAATAGATGACTGGATCAAGAAGATGTGGTACATATATACCATGGAATATTACTCAGCATTCAAAAAAGATAAACACATGCAATTTGCTGCAACATGGATGGCGCTGGAAGGGATCATGCTCAGCGAAATAAGCCAAAAAGAAAAAGAAAAATACCGATGGTCTCACTCATAGCAGGAATCTAGAAAACTTAAATAATGGACCAGGAAAATGAAAAACTATAAGAAAGTGAAAATCAAAAATCAACAAAAAACTATGAAACCAGAGACACTTTTAGGGGGGCGGGGGGGGGAGGGGAGGGATTGGGGTCAGGGGGGCGGCAATTGTATGGGGAATATAACAATAAAATTTATAAAAAAAAAAAAAAAAAATAAAATATTATTGAGTAATTATGTTATTTTCCAAACAATATATGGAAATGTTAAAAACTCTAAAATAACCAAAATTAAAGATCTGATATTATATTTGACAAGGAGATTTGTTCAGCATTATAACTTGCAAAGTTCCAAAACAACAACTAGAATTGACAAGCAATATTATATGAGAACATATTAGACACTTGAGAACTGTTACATAACAATTTTTAGAACACTAATATTAATATTCATGGATATGCTAAGATAAAACATTTCTCTCAAAATAAAACATTTCTCTCAACTGAGTTTCAACTTATCAGGTAAATACCAAATAGGTTGAATTCCTGTAATGTCTTTCTCATAAAGGAAGGGAGAAATTTTATGTAGTGTCTAAGAAGGTATACTGAAATTGCATAAAATTTCCTCTGATCAATTCAGTAAAAAAATACCAATTTTTTCCAGTTTTGGTTTCTGGGAAATTTTATTACGAGTATTAGGAAAAGAAAAAAAAAATCTAAATTAAAAATGACTGCCACATCTCCAGCTAGACTCCTTCCGCACAAAGCTGACAGCCAAATTTTAACCTTTATTTTGATTACTTATTTGGAATTTTTAATCTTTAAAAAATGCTTAATTCTGCCCATTTCTTGCTGGATTGTTTATTTTGTTTTTATTGAACTATGTGAGTTCTTTGTATATCATTGTGATCAGTCCCTCATCAGTTGGATGGAGTGCAAAGATTTTTTCCCAGTCAGTGGGGTGTCTCTCTGTTTTGGTTAATGTCTCTTTTGCTGTGCAGAAGCTTTTCAGTTTGATGTAATCCCAGGTGTTTAACTTTGCCTTCACTGTCACAGCTTTGGGTGATGAGTCTTTAAAGATGTTTCTGAGATGTATGTCTTATAGTGTTTTACCTATATATTCTTCTATATATTTTATGGTTTCAGGTCTTATGTCCAGTTCTTTTATCCATTTTGATTTGATTTTTGTGCACGGTGAGAGGTACTGGTCTAGTTTCATTTTTTTGCATGTGGAGGTCCAGTTTTCCCAGCACCATTTATTGTCTTCCATTGCATATTCTTTGCTCCTTTGTCAAAGATGAGTTGTTCATATAAGTGTGGCTTTATTTCTGGGTTCTCTATTCAGTTCCATTGGTCTGTGTGTCTGTTTTGTTCCAATACCAAACTGTTTTAATTATTATGGCTTTGTAGTATAGCTTGAAGTTTGGAAGTGTGATACCTCTTTTCTCCTTTGTTTTCATCAGTAGGGCTTTGGCTATTCGTGGGTTTTTTTTTTTTTTGTGGTTCCATATGAATTTCATCAGTATTTGTTCTATTTCTTTGAAGAATGTCATTGGGATTTTTATTGGAATAGCATTGAATCTGTATATTGCTTTTGGGAGGATGGCCATTTTAATAATGTTGATTCTTCCAATCTATGAGCAGGGGATGTCTTTCCATTTCTTTGTGCCTTCTTAAATTTCTTTTAACAGTGTTTAATAATTTTCTTTGTATAGGTCTTACACCTCTTTTGTTAGGTTTATTCCCAAGTATTTGATTTTTTTGGCTTCAATTATGAAAGGGATGTTTTTTTTTAAATTTCTTCTTCCTCCAATTGATTGTTTGTGTATAGGAAGGCTACTGATTTTTGTGTGTTGATTTTGTATCCTGCTACTTTACTGAACTGGTTGATTATTTTGAGCAGAAGAACTCAAAAGACATTTCTCCAAAGAGGAAATGCAAATGGCCAACAGGCATATGAAAAAAATGTTCAACATCCCTGATTATCAGGGAAATGCAAATCAAAACCACACTGAGATACACCTTACACAAGTAAGAATGGCACATATCAAAAAAAAAAAACAAGCAACAACAAATGTTGGCGAGGATGCAGTGAAAAAGGAACACTCCTACATTGCTGGTGGGAGTGCAAACTGGTCCAACCATTGTGGAAAGCTGTCTGGAGATTCCTCAGTCTACTAAAAATGGAGCTTCCATATGATCCGGCAATTCCACTTCTACGGATCTACCCAAAGGACACAAAAACAGTGATTCAAAAGAACATCTGTACATCTATGTTTATTGCAGCACGATTTACAATAGGTAAAACCTGGAAACAACCCAAATGCCCAAAAATAGATGAGTGGATCAAGAAGATGTGGTAGATATACACAACGGAATATTATTCAGCAATCAAAAAGATAACTCATGCCATTCGCAGCAACATGGATGGAGCTAGAAGGAATTATGCTCAGTGAAATAAGTTAGAAGGAAAAAAATATCTATGGTTTCACTTATAACAGGAATATAGAGGAACCAATAAAGCATCAGTGTAGAAAAACATAGTAACAGTACAAACACAACAAAGCAAAAACATACAAGTATAAACCAGAGACATACTGCAGGGGAGGAGGAGGGAGAGGAGGGAGAGGGAGGGAGGGAGGAGCACAGGGAGGGCTGTGGTGATGGTGTATGGGTGCCCTGGGGAAGGACATTCTATGGGGACTCAATCAGAGGGGGTGGGGGGAAGCAAATATTGTCTAAAAATGTAAAAAATGATAAATGTTAAAATAACAAAATAAAAAATGATTAATTTCTCAACTTCTATTTTACCTGTCATTTAAAGACTCAGTTTATCTTAGGCTGCTTCTATGCAGCGTGTACCAGTGACACAAGTAGAAGAGAAAAAAAAAAATTATTCACTCAATACTATAACTCGGAATGGTCTTCCAAAGACAATTTTAAAAGGGGTTTAAATATAGGAGCCAATTTCCTACTATTGGCTACGCTCCTAGGAGCCAGTCTTTATCTGAAGGAGTACAACAGACAATACCTGATCCCAATGCAGATGTATTTCTTCACTTTGTTTACTGAGTTTCTTCTGTAGGGTGTGAATTATTTTACTCAGTTTGTCCTATAGATTACAGGCTCAGGCAGCATGTGTCTTCCAAGTAATCTGTAAGTCATTACTAACTTTCTGAGTGACTTCTCAAATAAACAGATCTGTTTTCACTTTGAATATAGTTGGATAATCCCAAGTGAGAATTTTTTTCTTTCAGCAGTTTTTGGCAACCTCCAAAACATTTTCTGTCCTTGTGGGGAATGCTTTCACTCACCTCAAGAGGGTCTCTACAAAGGTCAAAAGATAATTGTAATTGCCAGTGTTCTGGGCATTTGGGTAAAATCCACTTGCCAGTCTTCAAAAAGGTACATGTTCTAGTATTGAACTCCAGTTAAGTTTAGGGTATGGGTTTATTTTTGGTGCATAAATAGCAATATTGGGTGATCTGTTTAGCCACTCTGCAAATTTCAAGGCCATTTAAATATTTAAATATAGGTACGTAGACTCTAACAAGGCAGCTTTCCCATAGTGGTGTATCTCCTGTAGATATTTCAACACTGGGTAGACTAGGACCCATGGGAGGAATATCATGCTTTATGAATTCCTTCTCCAAGTAGAGCTGGGATCGAAGTTAGTAAATCCCCATTTACAGGCCATTTCAGCAAGGCTAAGATCTCTAGTGGGTGCTTGCCTGTTGTCTTTGTTGCTGGCAATGAGGAGGCCCATTTCCTTCCATATAGTACTATGTTCATGTAAAACCATGAAACAATACTTGAAGTCAGTGTCCACATTTTCCCTCTTTGAAACTATTCCAGGGCTTGGATCGAGGTTATCAATTCACCTTTATATGCTATGTCCTTTCTGGAATGGGTATCCTGAAGTATCACCACAGCATACCCTGAATGTTGACAGCACTGCTCCATAAAATTGTTCCCCTCTATAGATAGCTCCCACTCTGGATCTGGCAGGGGCTGTTCAGACAAATCTGATGAGCTAGCATACACTATTTCAGTAGTTTCTAGATGTTATGGGTTAAGAGTCCATCCTCAAGGATCTCTATTTATTGGTAGCAAGGGAATGGATTTAATGAGCTAGTACCTTGCAGCTGCATATTAGGGCTATCTAATAGAGCTGCTTGGTATTTCTCCCATGTGCCCAGCAGTCAACCAAAGTCCACAGTTCTATTCTAGTAAATGTAAAACCTGGTGTGTCAGGTCAACAATGTGTCAGCAATGCCAAAGCCATACACATTGATGGGATGACCTGAGGTAAATTTCTTTGATTAATGTAGGACAAAGTGGCAGCTGCAGCCTGCAAACATAGAAGCCGCCCCTTGGTAGGTAGCCCAGTTGTGTGAACTGGACTGCATTTGATCCCAATATTGGATTAATACTCCTAGGCCAATCTGTTTTTTATACACAGAGTTGCAAAGACTTCTGGATTCTGGCAGCTCTAAGGATGGTATGAGATCAACATTTCCTTTATTTTATCAAACACTTGTTGACAATCAGGAGCCCAGAACAAAGGTTTGGAATATGGGTTTTTGAGGGCTTCATATAGTGGTTTGCTATTAGTCCAAATTTGGGGATCCAAATCCTGCAAACCCACACATTCCCCAAATCCGCTTTATCTCCTTCAGTTGTTGGGGACTTTTAGAGCTGAAATCATCAGTTTTTCTCTTAGTCATGGGGCTTTTTTCACCTTTATTAATCTGAAATTTGGGGGGGGGCAGAGCAACATGGCGGCGAGGAGACGCTGCGAGTAAGATCTCCCATTAAAAAAAGTTAATAGGAAAAGCGGCAGGTCCCCAGTGAGAACTGGGACATGGAAGATAAACGGGTGACTCCAGCAAACTGCCCGAAGAAGAAAGTTGCCATAAAAGAGGACTAGAAGGGAGGAAAGCGCAGAACCCTGCTCCCCTCACCACCCACAGAGTCGGCACTCTCCGACCAGCAGAGAGGAGGAAAAAAAACAAACTACAACGACCAACAAGAACAAACTACTCAGCAAGCGGGACTGTGAGTGGAAAGGAACTATGCAGCCACCACACACCCGTGAACGGGAGCTGTGGAGAACCCTGCAGGATTTCGCCGCGGCAGTGAGCGAACGGCTCCAGGCGCCATTAGAGAACAAA
>NW_023601212.1:58423504-58458589 GCF_014898055.3 Talpa occidentalis
CCCCAAGATCACATTGGGAAATGTGCACTGCAAGGCAATTAAACCATTACCTAAAGTACAGAAAAAGCAGAGGGGAAAAATGTTGAATACCTGTTAAGTGTCAGGGGTCACTAAGCATTTTATCCTGTTCATATTCACAACCATCATGCAAATGATGTATCATTATATAATTTTCCCACATGAATAAATTTTAGGTAACTTTTAATAACATATCCACATTGTCACAGACAAGTGAGCTGCTGCAGAGATGCACTGGTTTGTATCTGACTACCAAGCCTGAGTGTCCTTATTATTTTTTATTAATTATTAATTATTCCAATTATCATCACACACAAAAGGAGAGATATTTCTCTCTCTACTAATTTCTAATGAAATGCCTGACAAAAACCACAAACATGTTAAACCAGGCAATACCTTCTGTCCTTTTGATAAGGTCCCTCCAAAACTGTGACTCCTGGGTTTCCCTGGTGGCTCAAGGGGTTAAGACTCAACCTATGAAGCTGTCCGCAGCCACTGCAGCACGAGTTCAATCCCCGTCAGGGAGCTACCCACATGGTGCAGCAGACCTCTCCTGACTCGTCCGTTGCTCCCCTCAGCAGTGTATTCATTCAATTTGCCTGTTCTGTTCCCCACTCTGTCTCTGGTGAATCTTCTCACCCTCCACACCTCTGACTTGTACCCCAGTTCTTGTATGCATAAATAAATAAATCTTTAAAAAGAAAAAAAAACAAACAAAAAAAACCTGTGACTCCTGACTTTGTCCCTCATTCCCATCTATTCCAAAAGGCACATGCTTCATGAGAGTCTGGAGGTACATCTGTCCAAAATTAAAGGTGATTCTCAGAGTTTCACTTCCGCCATGGCCCAGTATACTTAAGCTCTTATTACACAACCTTCCCTCAGTTAACAGCTATAAACTCTGGACAAAATCTAAACAGGAAAAAAAAAATGACAAAGACCTGAGAGCTCAAAACAATGAAAAACAGAAGCAGGAAGATTATGGAGGAATGTCAGCAGTTTAAAGAGGAAAACTGCAGGGAGTGAAGTTCCCATTTTTTATTTATTTTTTTAAAGATTCATTTATTTATGCATTCAAGAACAAGGGTACAGGCCAGAGATGTGGGGAATGAGAGGATTCACCAGAGACAGATTGGAGAGCAGAACAGGCAGACAGACTGAAATACACTGCTGAGGGGAGCAGTGGGCAAGTCAGGAGAGGTCTGCTGCACCATGTGGGTATCTCCCTGGCTGGCCAGGGATCAAATTTGTGCTTCAGAGGCTGTGGATAGCCTCATGGTATTGTGCTTAACCCCTTGCACCACTAGGGAGGCCCAAAGTTTCCATTTTTCTAAACTTGAAGAATGAACCAGGATTTTACAGGGTAGTTTAAACTAAGTAATCAAACAAAACAAAACAAAAAATCTTTGACTTGAAGGACCAGAGGATAGTTTGGGACAACAACATTCACTATAAAGAAATGAAAGGATCAGATACAGATTTCCCCTGCAATCTGGAAGTAAAACATAACATTTGGTATGATTTGGTAGGTTATTTTATGAATCTGGGAATGCTATTACCATTAATATATATGGAAAAAATTTTGAGCACTCCCTGACCCCCAAATAAACTATCAAATCATAGAAAATAGAACATTCTATTTTTAGCTAGCAGGGGAAACCTGTAGATGGAGTCCCAAATGCATAAATTCACCCAGATCTCTGGCACACTCCTAAGTGTGCCAGATTCAACCACAATTCAGTTCAGGATAAAAGAGTTACACTTGGGTGTTGGCCAAGAGAATTTAAATTTAACCAAATTA
Organism: Talpa occidentalis; assembly: GCF_014898055.3. Lineage (NCBI taxonomy): Eukaryota > Metazoa > Chordata > Mammalia > Eulipotyphla > Talpidae > Talpa > Talpa occidentalis. The sequence continues at coordinate 58,425,324 of NW_023601212.1, forward strand.
ACTGTCTTACAAAACAAAACTCAACATTTTTTAGAGGTATATAACTGAATCTAGAGTACCCACTACAAAACAGCCATAACATTGAGAGGAATATCAAAATTATTTAAGACTTTATGACCTATAAAATTTAGAGAACCAAGAGAAAAGGTTATCAACAGAGACTAACTACAAGCCAATCCAGATGTGAGAATTAGCAGAGGATTTTTAAGCATTATATCTATTATGTGTAATATAAAGTTAAATGGAAAAGATAGGAAATAAGAGCAGATTAGCTAAACAATTTTAGAACTAGAATTTCTGAAAATGAAAAAATACAGTGTCTGAAATTAAATTCACAGGATGGTCTTTACAGCAGAATAACAGAGGAAAGTCAGAGAAATTGCAAACAGATCAATGGAAATTATCCACTCAAAATATTGGGGAAAATGATTTAAAAATAGAACCTTAGGCATAGAACACAACATCAAAACATCTAATCTATGCATAATTGGAGTGCCAGAATAAAGGGGAGAAACAACAGGGCAGAAAAAATTTGAAGAAATAATGATCAAAGTATTCCCAAATTTAATGATAATAATCAAGAATCTCAGGACCCAATGTAAAATAATTCTGAAGAAAATCATGTCTAGGCATATTATAACCAAACTGAAAAAAAAAAATTAAAGAAAAACTCCTGCAAGCAGAGAAAATGAACATATTGTAGAGAAACAAAAGACAAGAATCACCAGACTTCTTGTTGAAAACCTTGCAAGCCAAATGAAAATGGAACTAAGTGATAAAGAAAAACTTACACAGTGCTAACAGAAAAACCATTAACTCAGAATTCTGTATCTAGCAAACCATCCTTTCAGAATGAGACAAAACCAAGGCATCTTCAGATATTTCTTTAAATGAGAATTTATCACCACTAGATGTACACTATAATAAATGTTAAAATATGTTCTTCTCCTAGCTAAAAGGAAATGATACCAGACAGAAACTCAAACCTTAGAAGGAAATGAAGAACTCTGGAAATAGCAAATATGTGAGTTTAAAAAAAAAATTCCTTTTAGTTTTTATAAAATATTACTTTAAGGAAAATTATATTATTTTAGAGGGTTTATGTAGATTTAATACATATGACAAAGCATAAAGTCTTGGTCGGGGATAGAGAGGTAAATAAACCTATACAGTTGTAATATTTCTACATTTACATGAATTGGTATAACATTAACTCAGAGTTGATTGTAACAACTTAAGGATTTATACTTCAGTTCCACTATAAATACAAAAATAATGTAACCTAGTAAGTAAATAATTGAATTCTAAAAATTACTTAATCCCAAAAAAACAGAAAAAAACAAAAAGTAAAAACAAAGTGAAAACAAAAAAAAATAAGAAGGCCTACCAAAATCTAAACATATCAATAATTACATTAATTGTTAATGGACTAAAACACTCTGATCTAAGTCAAGGATTATTAGAAAGAATTAAAAACATTCAGACCCAAGTACATATTGGCTGTAAAAGATTCCATTTTATTTATATTGATGAGAGAGAAAGAGAGAAGATGGATTGGAAATTTTATCTGCCTGTATACTAGACAAATAGTGCAAAATAAGTGGTGACTGTTTATTAGCAGATAAAGTAGATTTTTTTAATGAAAAGTAATAACTACAATAATGACACTTCAAATGACTGGATCAATTAATTTAGAATGTGTAACTACTATCAGTGTGGCATGTGCCTAATAGCAAATTAAAACACATAAAACAAAATTTTACATAATTAAAAGAGAAATAGAAAACTTCTAAGTCACAGTAAGAGATTTTAACACCTATCCCTCAACAATGAACTTTTAGATGAAAAAAATCAAAAGTTATAGATTACCTAAACCATACTTTCCACCATCTTGACCTACCTCTGCACAGTACATATTCTTCTCAGGCACACAGTATGTTCATCAAAATAGACCATATGTTGAGTCATAAAAGAAGTTTCAATGTTAAAGGACTGAAAAGATAATAGCCTTCTGTGAAACCTAAACTTTAAGCTCCATAAGATCAGAGATTTTGCTCTTTTCTGGATCAAGAAGGACTTTCCAGACAAGCACATCAATAAGAGATATAGATATATAATTTTTAATCCTGAAATATATAATTATATATACTATATATCTCATCTTCACAAATGAAATGTTAATTTTTGAAATATACAGAATAGATTTATTTTAAGGAACTCTCTTATGCAGTTGTAAGGGCTAACCAAGTTCAAAATATGTCAGGTAGGCCAAAATGCTGGAAAGCCTTCAACTGATTAGATGAAGTCCACCCAAATATCCAGGGTAATTTCCTTCACTAAAAGTAAACTGATTGGAGATATTAACCACCTCTATAAAATACCATTAGAGTATCACTTAGTATTTCATTAAATAATTGGGTACCATTGCCTAGCCAGGTTGACACACAAAATTAACTATCACCATCTCTAATGCTTTGAACAGTGAATGACTCTTGGAAGCTTTCAATAAACATTTGTTGACTATATAACTATGAATTCTGAAGGTAGAACACAACCTTAGAGACTATCTAGGTCAGAATTAACCAGCTTTGGAGATTCCCCAAGTTGCAAATTCCAGAGCATCTATGTGAGGGCTGGAAATAGATTTTTAACAAACACACCAGCACAACCACTTGTGGATGCACAAGATATTCACTATTATTAAACCCCACTGTCCTACAAGCATTCACAAATGGTCCTGATGCAGGTGCTCCATGGGTCACAGTCTGAAAAGCTTTGAGATCATTTACTCATCAAACACCATCATTCAGTCCATCATTCCAGGCAGAACCCACCTATCTCTCACAGGACTGAGTGCTCCCTGCCAACTCAAATAATCATTTTTGTCTTCATATCAGCTACATAAAAGTTCTCCCTTATATGTATCGAGGCCAAACAGGACTTCCTGAAATTTCTGACCATTGATCCAAGTTCCCTTTTGTATAGTTCAGAGTATTTTGTGTCTACAGCCTGAGCCACAGATTACTGGCAGGGCAGACTGACAGGTGAAATTCTGAAAATTTGGTTCCCCTGTTGGCTCTTGCTCACCTAAACGACCTAGTGTAACCCAACTAAGCTGCTGAGTGGAATTGGGAGGATATGGGATTGTCTGGGGAGAACTCCCAAGGAATTGATTGGCTGTGAGAGAATCAGGAATGCCCTCTAGGACCTGGGGTAGAACAAGGGAACCCTAAAACCTTCTTCAATAAGGTGGGTTGCTATGGCAAATATCTAGTTCTGCTTATAGGAGGATGAACTACTGTACTAAACAAAAATGCTAAATTATATATCCAGAGTAAGGAGCTACAATTAAGCTGCCTAGAGTAACTGGACACTGCAAATAAGTTAGGATGAATACAATCTAGGGCTTTCCCACCTTAGCTGATATAAGCTAATAAACAGTGGTTCTTTGACACTCTATCCAATTTGTTTAATCATTCTTTCATTTATTCATTCACCAAATATTGATTATGTGCTTATTGTAATGAGGCACTGTATTGGATACTAAGGAGTTAGGGGTGATCAAAATTAACAAAGTTTCTGCCCTCCTGGAACTGTAAGTCTAATGAGAGTGAAACAAACTAGTAAACAACAATAAAAGAAGTGTGTTGTAAGAGAATTAAGTACTATAAAAGAAACAAACAAGGTGTGTGTGTATAGAGAATAACAAGGCAGGCCTTGGTACTGAGAGAAGGCTTTCCTGAGAATAGGTTTATGTTGCGTATGAGGATGAACAGAAGTTTACAGAGTGTTCTAGGCACAGGCACAGGGAAAGGCACAAGCAGAGTTCAGAGGTTGGAAGAACCTGGCACACCCATGAATCTGAAAAGATGTGAGTGTAGTGTAAGCTTGAGTGACAGGAGGTTTGAGATGAGACCACAGATAAAAGTGACAGCTGCCATGGTAAATATTTGAGTAGGGAGCCATTAAAGGATGAAAAGGATAAAAAGGCAAAGTGGCACAGTCAATCCACATTTGAAAGGGATTACGCTGACTATATTTGGAGAATGGATTGGAAGGGGGCAAGACTGAAGGAGGTCACTTAAGTAATCACCGGTGATGAGAAATGTTGGTGGTAAGAACTAAGCAAGTTGGTGAAAATATTTGGAAAAAGCAGATGGATTCAGAAGACACTCAGAATGAGTATTTTCCAGGAGAGAAGTGACCATGTGTGTTTTGTTTAGCAGTGTATCTCCAGCTCCTAGCACCTACTACAAAAACATCAATAGTCGATCCTTGTTATTTGGTGATGATGCATTTGTGAATTCATATATTTATGAATTTGTAACCCCAAAGTCAAACTGTGGCCATGTGCAGACAGATCAAAATTTCAATTGCCTGACACACATGTTGCTAGTGAAGGTCCAGTAAGGATCTGCCTTCTTGTTTCAGCTCTCACCCTACAAACACGTCCTTTCCACTGTCTGTTTAGTGCCATTTGCACATTTTTATGCTTTTTTTCCTACTTAAAATGACCACCAAGCTTAGAGCTGAAGTGTCGGTTACTGTTCCTAAGGGCAAGAAGGCTGTGATGTGCCTTAAGAAGAAAATTTGTGTCAAATAAACTTTGTTCAGGCATGAGTCATAGTGCTGCTGGCTGTGAGTTCAGTGTTAATGAAACATCAGTATCTGTTTTAAAAGGTGTCTCTAAACAGAAACACACATAGAATGCACAAAGCAGCTGACAAAACTGTTGTGACTGGAGGCTCAAGGAACCTGGCCCTGTATTTGCTCTAGGAGCAAAGGGTCAGTGTGGGCTAAACAGTGTTCCTGGCAATGTTATAGCACGTGTCTATGGCAAATAATAAGAGGCGGCTGTACTGGCTAATTGAACAAATGAATGTAGTAGATATGACAGAATCATGTTTATAAATTGAGGACTATGGGCTTGAACAATTGCACTGATGGTGGCATCATTTATGGAAACAGAATATTCTGGGAAAATAACAGATTGGGAAGGAAAATGAAAAAATCTATTTTTACATGCTTCTTTTGAGATGCCTGTAAGACATCCAAGTAGAGATATCAAGTGGCCAGGTGGATATATGACTCTGAATCTCAGTGGAGATTTTTAGACTGGAGACATAAATTTGGAAGTCATCAGCATATAGATGGCATTTAGAGCTGCAGGGATAGAGAAGATCACATAGAAATATAGGGAGAGGGTCCAGAACTAAGCCCTGGAGCACACCAGCACTCAGAGAGCCCAGATTGAAGGGGTGAACCAGAGAGGAAAGGAACACAGAAGAAATATGTGGAGTTGAGGAAGCAACAGAGGCATGGCCAGCCCTGGGGATAGCGGCTGGGATAGTGATGAAGACGACTGAAAAGTTGCCCTTGGTTTATGCAAAGAGCTGTCAGTGACCTTGAGCCTTTTTCCTCGGGGTACATGGGGGCAACGGAGGAATGAAGAGAAGAAGGGAGAAAAGAAAAGGACAATTTGAGAACTTTCAGAAGTAATTTTCCTTTGAAGGGCAGCAGAGAATTCAGGCATTGGCTAGATCACATAGGGGATCAAGAGAAGAATTTGTTTAGATTTGATTTTAACTTGGAAAATACCAGAATGTGTGTGCAAACTGTCAGGAATGATGTAGTAATAAAGGGAGAAATTGATGATTCTGAGGATAGGAAGAAACTGAAGAGCCTTCAGTTTAGAGGCTTCAGAAGTGACCACCACCCTTGCACATGCACTCACACACAGGAGCATGCACACACATGCACATACACACACCTATACCACTGCAACTGATACCATACTTCACTATAAGGCTCTTCATCTATTCCTGTTACCTGAGTGATTTTGATCGAAATTCCAACAGGCATGTATTTGCTTCTAGCCTCCCTAAGTTTGCAACCTTTTCCCCCATATTTCTGCTTTCAAACCACTGCACCTGATTTTCTATGAAGTTACCCTTTTGGAGTTTTCCTAAGTCTCTTTCTCATTTTTAGTTCTTTGTACAGATTTATCTTCTGTTCTCTTCTCCCAGCTATTCTAAAGATTTGAATCATGTCTTTCCCCCCCCCCCACCAGAGCCACTGCCTGGAGGCTAAGAACTCACTTATGATGGCTCCATCCCTCCTGCTTCACTGACACCTCATGGTCAAAGTCCCCTGAGCACCTGTGATCCACAGGAAGTACAGGGCTCGGCATACAGTAAATAAGGGTTGTGGTTTCCTTCAAAATTTCATTTCTAGCCATTTTATGCTCACCTATTTAAATCAGTGTTCATAATTCACTTGAAGCATGGTTGTGCTAATAATTTTTAAGTTTTACATACCCCAGGAATATCTACCTCTTTCTCCATGTACTGTTGCCAATGATAACCATGGAACTACTATGTGTTTTGCTGGCCACTTTAAACATAACTTGTCCAAACACCCCATGAGAAAAACATCATTATTCTCATTTTGTGGAATAGGAAACTGAGACTCAATATCTACATAGCTAGTTAACAATGGAGGCAGACTTTGAACACAAGTCAAACACTAAAAGTTGAACCCCTTCCCACTTTTTCCAGGCAATGGGTTGGCTCTCTTGGAACATCTTTTAGGCCACAATTGTGTTCCTTGTATTTTCCATCTCCTCAAACCTGCATAGATTGCCATAAAGCAAAACACCAATTCAAACCCACCAGCCCATCCCCACCAAATTCAAAGCATGGCCCAGTAATGACTGGCTCTCCCCTGGAAGTTCATGGTTGTGCTTCCCCTTGGTGGGAAATGTGCACACACTAGTGTTAACCACTCTTTTCAATCTAAGTGGTAGAAATAAGATGGGGGTGCAATGATGTTTAAAATCCTGGCTTATTCCATGTAAAGGCCAAATCCACGTAAAAGGGAGTATTAACAATGAATTTCTGAGCAAGGAGGTAATGACAGGATGATTGGAAAGGGGGTGACCATGGGTGAAAACAAGCCATCCTTACATGTGCATGTAGAGCTAAGGATGATGTCTTACTGCTTAGGCACTAGGAAGGGACCAGGAGCACCCAAGCCACACCAAGTGAAAAAAAAAAAAAAAAAAAAGCTTTATGCAGAGGAGAGATGCAGGGGAAAACTCCAGAGTCAGAGGGAGACCCTGAAAGTACTGGGTGCTCCGAACACTCTAGGTTGGGTGTGAGCCTAGAATCTGAGCCAGGGTGAAACAGCAATAGGACAGGATAGGACAGGAGGATAAGGCAAGCAAGCACAGAAACTGTGAACAGACGTTATAAAACTTCAGAGACCAGTGAGAGGATGTTACAGTTTACTTTGAAACAAGATAAAGGAAGTACAGGGATAGGCCAAGAAATAATTAATAACAATTAAAGACTACAGTAGGTACTGGTCTTATTCTACTTGATATCCTTTTTTTCAAACAGGAGTGAAGCTGCTACAGACTAATTTACACTTTATTCTATTTTAATAAAGAGGGTTCTGATTTTTTTTAAGGCAGTTGTGATTTGATTACGGGCTAATCTCTGCCCAATTAATAGTGTTACTCAGGCTGTCTCCAAAGAGCATCAAAACAACTAGGTAAAAAGGAAGAATTAAGTCAGATCCATTTTGGCATTCAGAGTATGTGTCGGGGCATACCTGGGGACATGCAATTTCACAACCTCCTGTGACATTCAAACCACCTTGCATAGGCACAGGCCCAAGGCAATGACATCCAGATTTTCAAATCTAGCTTCACACAGACCCTTCTGCCTGCAGAGGCAGGAGAGGCTGTAGTGGTGAGGTCTGTCTAATTAATAGCAAAAATGTAGAAGTAAAAACCCACACCACAACCCAAATGCTTCATCACCCTTTCACACAAGTCTTCTGAACAAAGAGTTTTTGAATGTACAGCTGCATACAACAGAGGGAGTGAGTACAAGATAATACTAAAAAATCATGGGGGATAGGGTGTGCACATGCACCACACATGTGTACACACATGTGAGACATGCATACATGTGTGCACAGAACACATAGCATTCAAAACACACCTATGCTGATGCAAGATTTGGTGAAGAGATCTCACCTCAGGAATTAAAAAGTTTAAAATTAAGGTTCTTAATACAATTGTTACCTGAAATCACCTGCTCCACAGCAAGCTCATTACCATAACTATTACTGTTCATATTAATAACAAAAAACTAGTATTTGCATAATACTTTACATAAATTATCTCATTGGGCTTTGAAAGATATTTTGCTAACAATTCCAACAAATAGTCAAGCTATAGGGAACTAAAAAAAAAACCCTTTGTTTCAAGGGGTTTTCTGTCACCAAGGACCCCCCCCTTACCCTTTTCCCTATACAGTTTCTTGTTTTTAATGTGTTTTTGTCTAATTGGCGACCTTTATTAAAGGATATTCCATTTCCCTATCTTTATTCATCAAAGAACAATCAGTATGCAATAATCTGCATTTACTGTCTGAGCTAATATAATTCTACGAACTTGGTGTTGAAATTACACTCTGATGCTTTATTATCAGTACATCAATTTTAGATTAGCTTTTTGATATATTGAAGATAACTTTACAGTCCCTACTACCCCCATAATTGTCTTCCAGGGGTCCAAGAACCCTAGGCAGGGAAACACTGATTGAAATAGATATTTTTCCCTTTCCCCATTCATTTCTTTTTAAATACATTCTAAGAGGGATTTCAATGTTTTAAAACTTAGAGGCCTCTCAAATCAGATATCACATAGCCATTATTTGGGACACACACACAAGAAGGAAGGCAAAGATCTAACCACTTTCAACACTATGATCTCACCAAAACACACCCTGGCCTGGCAAAACCACATATTTGGCAGTGCTGGGCTCTGAAGCCAAACTGCCTGACTGTATCCTGGTGGTCATTTACTGGTTACATGCAAGGCCAACTCTAAACTTATCAGGCTCTCAGTTTCTTCACCTGGAACATGGGTTCCTAATTGTCCCACTTTTTCAGGTCTAGGTGGGAATTCTATGAGTAAATATACCAAAGAGCTTAATACAGTGTCTGGCACACAGTAAGCAATATGATTTAGCTGTTATCACCATAAGTACATGCTTTCAGGTTCCCAAGCTTTTTCAGAAGCATGAAAAGGAAAATCTAGTCATTCATGAAATCTGTTTTTGTTGGGGCTCTTGTTACCATTGTTAGGATAACTGTCTCTGCTCTGATTGCATATGAAGTGGCTGGTATAGGAGAGGGTAATGAAGGCTCTAGAGACAGTTATGCCTCTGTTTAAACTTTAGCTTTTTCCAGGTAGGAAGAGCTAATGTAACCTGAGTATATTAGCCTCAGTTTTCCTATCTGAAAACAGAGGTGCTGGAGATTTAACAAAATAATGTATCTGAAACACAAAAGCACTTTACATGGTAACAACTCTCCCCACACACAAAAAAAAGTAGCATGATTACGATCCCTTAACACATGAAAATATATTTGCTGGATATAACCCCTGGTGTAAAATAGAAGACTTGTGAAATTCAAATACATTCTCATTTACTAAGGCAAACCTCTTAGATAAACTGATAATTAGCCCTGGAAATGGAAAAACTAAAAAGAAATATTACTAGTTAATTTGTTCATTTTCTTTTCCCTTTGCGCACATTAACTGTGGCTTGATCTTAAACTCTGTCAATATATATCTACTGATTCAATAGTTTTAACTGATCTCTGGTTGTTTCGGTTAAAGAACTGATCAGTAGTCAATTAGTAGCTAGCTAATTTAGTCAAAAGCATCCAACTGTTTTTTTTCCTAATGGTTCTATTATGCCATGTTCTACTGAGATATGTGTCAAGAAGAAATTCTTTGCAAAGATGACCATCTACTTATATGCTCCTACCAGTGCTCAGGACGCCCCAAGCCCAGCCCCTCCCCAGGCGCTTTTCTTCAGCCGACCATACATTTTGCCAACTTATCTCTTCAAATCAAAGCTGACAGAGAGGGCCTTTTCCTTTCTTCTTTACTCTACACTGAATCCTTTATAGACTTTCTCCATGTTTCTATGGGAAAAACCAAACCCTACCTAAATAATAAAAAGTGGAAAAGTTTCCCCAGGCAGGCTGTCTCTTCCGCACCTTGATTAGCCGAGCAAAATGTAGACATAAAACGCAATTGCTTTTTTTTCCCAGATGCTAAAAATGTCAGCCTTGATTTACCCCGACACTCTGACTGACTCACGGCAGACATAAATCCTTCACGCCCAACGCAATCATTTTTTGACCTGCTCAGCGGTAGAGAGAGGGAGGGCTTTGCGTTTATCTTCCTGGTGCCAGCTCCTCGATGCCAATAACTTTCCCTTCATCTACCCCTGCGAGGAGCAAGGGCTGGAGGAATAAAAGGCAGAAAGGGATGTGTTTATTGCATTTCATCTGAAACATCACGCAACAAGGGTTATTCTTTTTAACTTATTTAGAGGGTGTAGGGTAAGGAAAAAATGTCAGGCTTTTCTGCCCCCCCCCCAATCAGGAATGATGATGGATCCTCGCGGTCCTGAATGCATGCCTGATGGCGGACACCTGGAGTAGGGTGTGGGCATAGGTAGATGGGATTCACCTGGGCTAAGACTGGGCTTTTAAAGGACAGCGTCACGGGGACGCCAGTAGAAGCCAAAAGAGAAGCCGAGAAAGAAGCAGCAGAAGCCAAGAGAAGGCCGGAGAGCCCAGAGTGAAGACCTGCTGGGGGCTGGGAGGCTGGCAGGCCTGCTGCGCCCCTGCCTGCTGTGTACTGGGTAATCCCAATAAAGACCTGCAAAAAGCCACTGAGGACTCTGACTCCTCCTTTACCCGGTCTGCTGGATCCTAGAAAACCTGCTCCGTGTTCTTTCTGCCCCTACAGAGGGAAAGAGAGAAAGGAAAATAAAAATGATTTTTGATAGATCTATTTCCTTTCACCTGCCACAGAACCTCACCTCATCGCTTTCATCCTAGATTAGGAAAATGCAAGGTGCCTTCGCTAGGGAAGCAGTCGTGTTCCTGCTGCAGGAAAAAAATTGAAAATTTTTTTTCTACCTGATTCTTTCCCAGGGTGGCACGTGTGACATCCAGGGATAGCAAGCAGAGTTGTGAAAGCTGCCATTGTTTGTGGTTTACCAAACACAGCCACGTGACCTATCAGTTTACAAGTGTGGTCTCCAGAAACTTGGCCAGTGAAACGGAAACCATTAAGCAAATGAGCAAGTTAATGGGCAAGTCGTAAGGGCCGGCCTCTTGCCTGCCCCTTACTGAGAAGGACCTTGGACAAATCACTTATTTCTTCATAAGCAGGTCCCCAAATCCTTCCATTGCACCCACACATACCTGCCCCTCACCTCTTCCTCTACAGGGATCCTGTATTTTGTAAGCTTTGAGCTCGCCTGAAACAGGAAGAGATGTCAATTGATGGCACTGTCCTGCCTACCCTGCACAGTCATGCACCAGAATCATGATGCTCCTTGCTCCCATAAGGGGTGTGAGCCCCCTGTGCCTCCCACATCGGAGGGTGGCATTCCCTCTCTAGCCCCTCTTTCACAATCCTCCCAAGTCATGCTGGCCAAGAGTCCCTTCCCAAAATTACCATCTCTCTTCCCAACAAGCTTCTCTGTATTTCCCTTTCCATCCCTAGCCTAGCAATTTCTTAATGGCAGAAACTGTATTCCCTTGCCTAATACATAGCAGGGATCCCTAAGTGAATAAAATGGCTATTGCCTGTAGAAATGTACAATTAATTCTGGAGTCACTGGAAGAGGTCAAAGGCACACCGCTCTCATACCCATATCTCCATGACTTCTCAACAAGCTACTTCCTTCAACCTACCCCAGCCCCCTGCCTAGCTCTTGAGGAGGGAGAAGGGGCTATGTCTGCTTAGTCTCTTAGCTCTCTGAAAGTGGGTGCTCTCACATTTGAGAGGGCAAGACACTTGAATTCCATATGTACGAACTGCTTCCAAGCCCAGTCAAGTGGGCTTCCAATTGGCCTTCCAGAAATGGTGGAGCTCCAAAAATGGTATACTTCTTGACAGCACCAGGAATAAAGCCTGGGCATCTTAACAGGCATTTGTTTGAATTCTTAATTGTCACCAAATCAGTGCAACATAAGACCAAGTTTTTCCTAACAGGAAAAGTAAAGTTGAAGATCAACAACTTCAACAGTAGTTCTCTGGTTGGAGATGGTTCAAATAACCTTTTACCTAACTCCACAGCTTTCTCCAGGCTGCAGTCAGTCATGGGGGGAGCAAAGTCATCAAAGTCTCTTTCATTCATACCCAGGTGGACCAGGAAGACCCTGCCCTGTGCAGAGATGAAAGCAAACTTTTAGCAGCTATCTAGGCTTTAGCTCAAAGTGTAACACCATCCCAAATTCCACTCTGCAAATCCAAGAGAACAGGGGGATACAGTAACACCAGCACTTAAGATAGTATGGAAACTGTGTGACATGCTCTGCTAGCCAGCCCCTGGCCTTGGAATCCATACCTTACTTAATGGGAAGAAAAACATACCTTAAATGAGCCATAACAATTGCTTAAGTTGGGGGGGGGTCTATGGAGGGGGTGGAAAAGGAAAGATTGTGTGTTGTTTTTTTTTTTAATTTCTCATACTATGCCCATTAGTTTTGTTTCTTATTTAGGATACAGCATTAATCATGCTAATATTTTACAGCCGGGTTTCACTCTTTAGTCATTACTTTAATCAAACCCATCAGCGAACGAAGGAACACGTTACCAGGTGGGAATAACTGCTACCTCTCGCTGTTAATTACTTTGCATTTTACAGCAATCAGCAGCAGGGACTGAGATCATAATAAATTCATGACTTATGGGCCCATAAAATCATTACCGTAGGAAAATATGTTTTATCGGGGATTCGATGGGCCGCTGCTCAGAGAGAGATTTCTTGAAGGAAATGACACCCATGAAATTAAACTGATCCTTGCAGTCAGCAGAAATGCAAATGCACAGAGAGCAAAATTTGACTGTGGGAGAAAGGAGTAAGCGGGAGTGGGGACAGGGTGCTGGGTGAGTGGAGCAGGGCGTGGCCACAGGAGGGGCGTGGCCATGAGAAGGCTTGGCCACAACAGCAGTGGAAGGAAGAACTTTCGAAATTAACAGCCTCCGAGGCAGGGAACCCTTTAGACTATACGGAAAAAGAGGCTCATCCAGAGAGCTGGGAGAGCAGTTCTTTTATCTTATCATAGGTTCTACCTGCTTCCACCCTTCTTTACTTCAGTCAGCTCTTCCCCATCACCTCGACTACTGTGATTTAGGTGATCCTCAGAGGCCACAAGAATGGGGACATTAAATACACACAAATCCCTGAGAAGGAGAAAGAAAGGAAACACACTCCTTTGTCTTTTGGTAAAACCCATAAACTGTTAAGTTAGCAACACTGCTGAACCAAGACAACCCCACCCCCAGTTTCTAACCCCTACTGACACCCGCACACTCTCAGCCTAGCTGTGGGGGTCTTTGTGTAGTTAAAGCACTTCTCTGGCCTGTGGGAAATGCTGTTCCAGGAGGATAATTAACCCCTGGTGTTTTCTGTTGGTTTGTTTGGTGGGGGGGGAGTGGAGGGGTTTCTCTTTAAATTTCTCCCAAGATACATTCATGCCATTCGTCTGGAAGTAACTGTTTCCCTTTCCTATGCTTCTTCCAATTATGCTAGACAAACACAGGCCCTTATTTAGTGTTATTTAAGCATGAAATTATAACAGATCCTTTTAAATGCTAAGGCACTAAAAATAAGTCTTTTCATCAAGGCACACCAGGTCCAGATCTAGCTGCTCATTAATTTCTGTAACTCAGACAAGATGGAATTCAAACAAAATTCAAGAGCTTCCAATGGAAGCTTTACTTATTCTTCCTGAGATCACGCTCCTTGTTAGTTAATATTATTGTTCATGTTTTTAAAGCCAGGGAGGGGCTGCACTTTCAACCAGTGTAAATAGCCCAGCTGAGAAGGATCAATGCACAAAGATGACAAGGAATCAAATACGATTTTTAATCCAATGCTTACTTATTAGCCGTGGGCCCTTAGGAAATTTTTTAATTTCCTAGACCTCAGTTATCTGTTCTATAATATATTATGAAACATGTATATATATATATATATATTATTATAGAACAGCTAAAAAGTTGAATCAAAAGTTGTTACAGAAACGAAAGATACTGTGTATGTGTAACATAAGGATATACTAAGCAGGTCTTCTGACAAAGCTGATCTACCTCTCTGGAACTCTCTACCACCCCAGCCCAAGGTCGGTCAAGGTAAAACCACCAACTACCTGAAGGAGACGGAGGAGCTGGCTGGGTCGAGTTGGCCCACGGGAACCTTGCACAGCAGCAGCCTGTTATAGGGAATGATGAATGAATGGTGTGGGGCATTTGGCCAGATTCCCACCTGTCACTGTGACTTTCAGGAATATGTACTGCCCTCCTCAGTTCTTGGGAGAGTCTTAGCCTCATAAGAGTGATTTGCTTCAGGAGCAAGAGGCAGACATCTGTTTCACTGGGAGATGGAGATGCCCTGAGAAGCTGGGCCTGGGCTGCAAATGAGTTCTACTTTTCCCCATCAGTCTCCTCCTGGTGCATTTACCTTTTTAAAGCTATTAGTAATGAAGAGGAAGGGGGAAGACTCTTATCATCTACCTCAGCATCTCCCCCACCCCTCCCACTGCTTCCCAGAGGTAGTGCTGGAAACAAGTTCAGCAAAGGAACCTGTTCTCCCTTCACTTCCAATGAAAGCAAAGCTGGAACTGCCTCCTCTGCCCAGTTCCATCCCCCAGCTCAGTCCACCACCTCAGCACTAGGGAAAGAGAAACTGACGAGGACCTATGGACAGAATTATTTCCCAGCAAGAAAAAAAAAATGCAAAACCTAGCATTTCATCTCTCAGATCAGAGTTTCGATATGATTTTGAGTTTCAAGTAAAATGAGTTAGATGGGATGCTGACCTTTAGTCACACATGTGTCTTTGATAATAAGTTGTATAAGTGAGGCCCTTATAGTAGATGGAAATAAAATGAGGGAAGATTCAGAGGTATATGGGGTTTTCCCCTCATTTAAGTTTTTTAAAGCCATGCCAGAGCAGTTGTGGTGCAGTGGAAAGAAGTGTCAGAGTCAGCACAGACAGATTTAATCCACACTCTGTCACATACAGTTGCCTGGCTTTGGACCAGTTAACTTCCTGATTCCTCAGTTTCCCCATCTGAATTATTGAAATTATGTACCTACATTCAGTTGTTGTAAAGTACTAAATAGCTAGTGCTTATAAAACATCTATAACAGGATCAATATTCACAAATGCTTTTGGTATTACTGAAGTAGCACCTTGTCACTGGGAAAACTCCAAGGAGTTGGAGTCATATGCACGACAGAGAAATCTAACTTGTATTAGAAACCCCCAAACAGTTCTTGCTATAAAACCAATTATGTGGTACTCCAAGGTATCTACCAATTAGGATCATTTGGCTACAAGCAGAAGAAACTTATTCTAGACCTCTTCCATAGAAGGGATGTAGGCCCCAGTGGGAATCAAGGAGTGGCCCTCTCTAACTGACCTCCCTAAAAGTACAACTTTCTCTCTTGCACCAACTTCTCCGTTTCCGCATGAGTAAGTCAGCTCACCAGATGATAACGCAGGAACCTGTGTTGCAGTGATGAATAGGATGGAACCACGCTGGAGTTGTTATAGGACAGGGAGAGGGGCAGCCCAAACCCCGCAAACCTGCCTATTCTAAATGGGTTCTGCCATCCGCCGCATCAACACAAAACATAGGAGACTTTAATGGGAAGGAACTTTAATAAAACTAGGAAACAATACAGGTAAGGCAAAGAGTCTAGTTTCTAAATGAAGCACCTAAAGTTACCCATCCCCTCGTGGGTAAAAGTCCATCCATATGGGATTGGCCCAGAGCAAGGCCCCAAAGCCTGCCACAAGTCTAAAGCATCTTCCAGTGGGGACCCACAGAAAAGGGTCACAAACAACTGGACAAGCCCGGAAGGAAAAGAGCAAAATCAACATCAAGATAAAAGCTGCCATGGTCACCTCCCCACGGGTCTCACCCACATCTGTGTCACCCAGTCCACGACCAAAAGACAAGCGCAGTTTCTTCACGTGTCTCTAGGCTCCATGCACCTCCTCCAGGTCTCCTGGCTCCATCCTGCTTCCTTCCTTCCTCAGTCTCCTCTGCAGCTTCTCCTCTTCCTGCTCAGCTCCACCCTTCCTTGGGTGGGGCAGGGAACCTGGAACCTCCCCCTTTCCTGGGGACCACCCTGTTACAATCCCCCCTTTTAATTTTTATTCCACCATATCTATGGTGGCACAGATCTCAGGGTGTAGTCTTAGGAGACAGTCTTTTTTTCAGGGTTCCAATGTGTGTAAGAGAAGCAACAATTAGTCAGCAGCATTGTCCATGAATGTCCAGTATGACAGTTTCATTACTTAAAAATAGTCCATTATCCAAGCCAAAAGAAAAAAAATTTGGAGAATTGGCTAAAACAAGACAGCAAATATATCAAAATCACAGGGAAAAAATGTTAAAATGGTTCAACTTATGCAAAAACGAATTCTCTCAACCTTGATCCCAAACTTTAACAGCATAGCAAAAGTTTGCAAATTAAATCTATCTTTAAACCATTCTTTCCTATTTTTGCATAAAATCACAGGGCAGAAATAACTAACAGCAATTTTTAGCTGGCTTTGTTGAAATATTCCATACAGGATCAGAGCGAACCGGTGGCATCCGGTCGACGTAGGCTTCAGGTATAACGTTGGTCTCATCAGACTCCACCTGGGCTTTCCTCTTCTCGAGGGTACCAGGGCTTTTTCGTTGGCCGGGTTGTCCAGTCCTGCCAATGGAGGCAAGCTTCCTCACCTTCTTTGGAGGTCTCTGGAACCCTACAAACAAGGCAAACAGGTTCTCCTCTTCTTGGTTCAGCTCTTTTTCAACTTTCTGGAAGAACTCCACACAAAGCCACACAATCAAACTCACGTCCAATTTTTTGTTAAAACAGGCAAAATCCCTATGGAAGTTATGCAAAAACAGACTCTAAGATAAGTAGCAAAAATTACTACCACTATTTGTATGCTGTGTTGGTATCAAGGGGAGAGAAAATGTGACAAGTTAGCTTTGCTGGAAAAAAATTACAACCTTTCTGCAGATCCTGGTTAGTCAAAACAAAACAAAACAAAACAAAAATTTCGTGGATTCAGGACAGAATGCATAAAAAAAAAAGTTCCAGTATTATGTCAAAGAAACTTAGTAAATGTCAGGTGTATTTCCAGGTCTATTGAGTCCTTTGTAAGAAAGTTTTACTCTCAACAGTTCCATCAATAGGAATCTGTTGAGACCTTTTCTCCCTATATTTCCAGAAACAATTTCTGTAGATGTGAAACAATTGAATTATACAATATTACAAGGTGACAATCACCACTGACAATTTACATACATACCCGATACTACTGTTAACATATTGGACATACCAAAGTTTTTTACCATTTTCCCAAGTGACAATGCTTCCCTTTCAGTTTTACTTCATTAGGTAAAAGCCAAATAGAACAAATTCATGTAATGCCTTCCCAGGAGGAAAAGGAGAAACTTCGTGGAGTGTCTCAGGAGCTCTACTGAGGTTCCACGAAATTTCCTTGCATCAGTCAAATGACAGGCCACCAAATTTGTACTTGAATTTAGATTTCTGGGAAGCTTTGCCATAAATATCAGAAAAGTAACAGAAACAACAATATTCAATCTCTAAGAAGGCACCGGCTTAGTTCAGTAGCACAATGTTGACAATCAAACCATAACTTTTTGTTTTTATCATAACTGGAGACTTTTTTTTTTTTTTTTTGTCTATGGGCACCATGTATACCAATTTGTCGATCACTGGAGGTCAAGACAGTTAGACACAAGGACATACAGACATACAACGTATAGACAAGACAGTTTTTTTTAGTTATGCCACGTGGAATGTTATGTAACTGCAGTTTTACTCCATAGGCTCAGAAAAAAAATATCAAAGTCCAAAAAAAAAATGTGGAGTGTTCTGGCAGAAAAATTTCCAGTAGTCATCCTGCAAACCTAAGACTTTGGAAATAGGAAGGAAAAGTTTTATTAATCACAAGAGTTACATGACCTTGTTTATCAACTTAGGGTTTTCAGTGTTGAAGACTTTTTGTTAGAAGTCAATCCTGGGGTATTCTGTACAGCAACTGAAAGAATAAAAGTTAACTTTCAAGCAAAAGGAGTCATCTCTTGTTAGCCACCAAGCAGGCACTCCTTGGGTTTCCTGGAATAGAACCTGAAAAAGCAAAATCAAAATATCAGTAATTAACTTTCAATTAAAAGGAGTCATCTCCTTACTTCTGTTAGCCACTCTGGGACAGAAGCTGAAAGAGCAGATTAAACATCTAAGCATGGATTACACCTCCCCCACACTAGGGAGGGGCAACAACAACACAGGTATGAAAACCTGGTACAGTTACATGATGCACCCTAAAGAGTGCTTTCCATAACAGACCTTCCTCAGTAGGAAGTAGAAACTTAGAATCTTGTCTTACACCAGCAATTGAACAAATACAGTATTCAAAATGGCAAACATGCCCAAAACAAATTGTGTAGACAAAATTCACAGCAGCAAATCCTTTCAGACTCAGACAAAATCTTGTTAATTTTCTGATCCAGACTTTGCAAAAATTCAAGTTATCTCCAAGAATCCATCAAGGATACCAGCGATTACCAGTTACTGCTTAAGGCTACTCTTTCCTTAACACCCAGGCATACATTTGCTAATTAAAAACACCACTCCACAGTTGGCTTGCAAAACCGGTCAGACACAGGGCAGGAAGTAGTCAAAGACAAAGCAACATACCACTGAAGAACCATTATTGCCTTTAGAAATGCTAATGAGACAGCAGAGATTACAAAAAGAAAGAAAAAAAAAAAAAGTTCCAAGTGGCCTCAGACGCCATCTTTGATCTGGCCACATGGTCCAATGTACTGCCTAATCTTTTGAGTAAAACTGGCACAGAACAATTTCCACAAAATCAAAATCTCTTAGCAAGTCACTACAAACAAATTACACACAAACACACAGAATCTTCACAAAGCCCAAGCCAGTTTTTCAACAGCAAATCTGTTATATGAAACAAACACACTGGAGAAACCAAAATCGCATTTGCGCTTATGGTAGCCAGTGCCATAGGGAAGCCCAATTTCCCATGGGGCTGACTAACCACGGATGGCTCTGTCCTAAATCACGTTGGGCGCCAAATCTGTTATAGGACAGGGAGAGGGGCAGCCCAAACCCCGCAAACCTGCCTATTCTAAATGGGTTCTGCCATCCGCCGCATCAACACAAAACATAGGAGACTTTAATGGGAAGGAACTTTAATAAAACTAGGAAACAATACAGGTAAGGCAAAGAGTCTAGTTTCTAAATGAAGCACCTAAAGTTACCCATCCCCTCGTGGGTAAAAGTCCATCCATATGGGATTGGCCCAGAGCAAGGCCCCAAAGCCTGCCACAAGTCTAAAGCATCTTCCAGTGGGGACCCACAGAAAAGGGTCACAAACAACTGGACAAGCCCGGAAGGAAAAGAGCAAAATCAACATCAAGATAAAAGCTGCCATGGTCACCTCCCACGGGTCTCACCCACATCTGTGTCACCCAGTCCACGACCAAAAGACAAGCGCAGTTTCTTCACGTGTCTCTAGGCTCCATGCACCTCCTCCAGGTCTCCTGGCTCCATCCTGCTTCCTTCCTTCCTCAGTCTCCTCTGCAGCTTCTCCTCTTCCTGCTCAGCTCCACCCTTCCTTGGGTGGGGCAGGGAACCTGGAACCTCCCCCTTTCCTGGGGACCACCCTGTTACAGAGTGACTAAGATAAATGACTTGAGCCCATGTCCAGATGTCTGCTTCCTTAAAACCTTTTGATGATTTATGCACTTAAAAGAGTTAAATTCCTTTCCCTGACCTGGCAAGCCTTCTCCCACCTGACTAACACTCACCACTATTAAAAATCTTGAAATCCGGGGCCTCCCTGATGACCCAGGGGTTAAGACGCAACATATGAAGCTATCCGCAGCCACTGCAGCATGAGTTTGATCTCTGGCCTGCCAGGGAGCAACCCACATGGCACAGCAGACCTCTCCTGCCTCCCCCGCTGCTCCTCAGCAGTGTATTTCAGTCAATCTGCCTGTTCTGTTCCCCACTCTGTCTCTGGTGAATCCTCTCACCTCCCACACCTCTGGCCTGTATCCCAGTTCTTATATGCATAAATAAATCTTTTAAAAAAAATCTTGAAATCTGTTCATTAGGTGGTGGATCTGAGCTTAGGCCCCATCACCTCAATAGGTGCTCTCTGGAGAATAAACCTCTGCTGACTTCCAACACTTCTTGTTCAGTGTTTGGTTTACGGCGCATCAAGCACACAAACTGACTTGGTTTGTGTGCTTTAAATCTCAACTATCAGTAGATGCCATTAGGAGGGTTTTATTTATTTATTTATTTATTTATTTAATGAAGTACCATTGTGTTACATCGTCTTTAGTATTTTGACAGTATAGGATCTCTCCTTCAGGTGTGGTCACCGAGGCACTCCTACCACCAAAGCACCCACAGTCCTCCACCATAGTCCACTGTGTTCTCTGCTCCCCTTACCCCACCCCTCCTGGATGCCTCAGACCTATGGTCAGCTTTCCCAGAACAGTTTTAACATCTATCTTTGACTGACCTGTTCTTTTAAGAGAGATTTACCTCTCCATTGTTGAGTGAACAAAGGAAGATCCAGGGCCAAAGGAAAGATTTAAAGCTCAAAGTATCTCTGACCATATATGGTAGTTTTGCCATGAGCAACTCCATAAGCAAACATTTTCACCACATAATTGGCCTAAAGGCAATATTGCCACAAAAGAGAAAAGAACTTGGTTTCATTTCTCCATTAACAACAAAAGGAACAGCTCCCTGCAAATGGATGTTATCTTTTTCTAGTACTGTGAATGCAATACCCTGATTTACACTTGGCTTTACTTCTGAGTTCTAATTTCACACTTGTAAGTTTCGTCAGCAAAAATACCCTAAAATGTTTAATGTTTAGAAGGAACAAAAGACTTAAACAAGTGCTTAGGTACAATCCACACAAGAAAATCCATTCTTCATGCAGTATTGCCATGAGTCTATACTCACATTTTTAATATGTTCAAATATTTTATATTTTTTACAATATGTTTGCATTTGAATTTTTATTTTTAATTTTGTTTCTCTGACTACAAAAGAAAATCAGTTCCTGTTTCATCGTGCCATTTTGAATATTCCTCTTTTATTTTTCATTCTTCTCTCTTTTATGACAAAATAGCTAGAACCAGTTAGTTATGCAGTAGAAAAAAAACTTGCAGCAAAACTGCTTGTGACAGCTGCTTGCATCAAAAGTTCTAGAATCCTCTTTTGTCTACCATGTCTTCACATCTATGTTTAAATATGTCAAAAATCTGGACTACCAAAATGTTTATTCGTCATGCATAAATAAACAGCACAGTGCTATTGTTCTCTAGATGTCATGCACACATGCCTTTTCATTTCCTATGCACTCTAGCGCCTTATATTTCAATAAACACATTGAAAATGGTAGCTTTAATATTAAAAACTTCCAGTTATTAACATTAGACTTATGATGACATGAAATAAAGTTTTTCTTTGAAAGAGGAAAGAAAAGTAATGCAATCAGATAATTATTTTGTGTACTGGATTGTGCTAGGTATGTATACGTATCACAATTTCCCTAATGGACTAAGAGGTTAGGAGAGTGGGATGAAGAACAGCCTAATGCATTTTTGTTACGATTATAAAAGAAAGAGGCAGAAACAGAGATTAGCAATAGAGATAGAGAGATTAGGGTAGAGGAGATGAGATGAAAGAGAAAGAAGGAAAGAAGGGATGAAAAAGATTTTAAATAATAATAGAGCAAAATAAATACAATTTTGGATCTTAAGCAGTACCATTTACAATAACCAAGACAGGGAAACAAACTAAGTGCCCCAAAACAGATGAGCAGATCAAGAACATGTGGTGTTTATGCATAATGGAATACTACTTAGTGATCACAAAAGATAAACTCATGCCATTTGCAGCAACATGGATGGAACTAGAAGGGATTATGCTAAGCAAAATAAGCCAGAAGAAGAAAGATAAATGTAAGATGTTACCACTTATATTGAAATGCAGAAAAACAAATGATCAGGAAGACAAATTTTAAAACCAAACCTCGAAAGTCAACTATAGATCTGCAGCTTTCAGAAACAGTAGATGAGTGGAAAGTATCATGAACTATGGTGGAGGACTATGGGTGCTTCATGTTGGAGGTGACTACACCTGGGACAGCAAATCCAGCATTGTCAAACACTAGCAAGAATGTAAGACAATGGTCCTTTGATAACAGTTAACTAAAAATGCAGAAAACAAGCTGCCAACTCAGACTTGGGAGAAATATTTTTATCTTAAAAGAGCTATGGGGGGGAATAGTTCATATTGTTAGGGGAAAAAGGCTGTCCCAAAGCTAATTCCATACAGGCTTTGTGGACTCCACCCCCACCCCAGGTCAAAGCCAAAGACACTGGGAACTCCAAATTCCATTACCACTAAAGGGAAGGTGGCTGGGATCTGAGCGTGGGGTTAAGCAGCCAGGTGGATACAAAAGGCAGACAAGTGGGCTTTGGGGTCTCTCCATTTTGGGGCCCTCGGCCAGCTCGCGGCGTCCGTCTAGCTCTGAGAGTGACTTTGGGTTTCCAGGTCGTCGGATCGGGTAGGACGCATTAAAGACTTTATTTCCCTATTTTCTCCCTGAGTTGTACATTTTCCTTATTTCTTTTTCTCTTGTAAATAAACCTTTTATTAACCCTTTTGCGTGTGTCTGTAGTAGAGTATTCATAAGTCCCTTTAAGCGCGCGGGTGAGGACCCACAGCCAGGAACCCGTTTAATATCGGGGTTGCTCTATAACAGCTTGGCGCCCAAACGTGATTTGCAAGTTTCACCCGTGGCTGACCAGCCCAAAGTAATTTTTCTTGCGTTGGTCACCATAAAAGCGCATTAGGTCTGCAGGACTCGCAGTGAAACTCTTTGTTGGGGAAAAAGGCTGTCCCAAAGCTAATTCCATACAGGCTTTGTGGACTCCACCCCCCTAACATATTTGTGTAATATATATTTTTTTTAAATGCAGTAATGATGTATTGCTATTCAAAGGAATGCTTCCACTTCATCTTGACAGGAAAAAGGTTCATCTGTTAATATGTGATTTGGCTGCACCAAAGAAAAGTATAGAGTAATTGTTACTGATAAAATTTGAAAAATTAGAAGCATACTGCTGCAAGAATAAAAAAACTAAAATACAGTAAATGGAAAAAAATAAGAAGATGGCACTTGGTTCTAAAAGAATAATTAGAATAAGTCTAAATCAAACTCATTAATTAAAATATAAAACCTGATTTTTTTAAGCCAAAAATATATCAATTGTGAGATACAGACTTAAAAATACAGATAGGTTGGAAACAAAAAAATGCAAGTATGTATTAATAAAACATGAATTAAAAAATAGCTTAGTAGTCATCTTAACATTTAGACAAGATAGAATTTAAAACTAAAAAATGTGCAACACCCAATAACATCTATTCCAGAAAGGGAAAAAATTATAATTAACATAAACATATGTTAAACATAAACACTTAATGTTATGTTAAACATATATTTTAAAAAACAAAACATGTTAAACATAAACAACTTCAAATATATATTTGTTAAACATAAACATAAATGTTAAACATAACCTAAACCACCTCATATATATATAGCAACAGTTGTCAAAAATACAGAAAGAAAGCGATTAATAGAGATCTGTAGTTTTGATTGATTTATTGGAAATCAAAATATCAAAAAGAAGAAAATGATCTCAAAGAGATATCAAAAACCTAATCAACATTACAGTAAATTCTAGCAAGTATGTGAAAAATACAAATGGGAACTCTGCCCCAGTAAGTAAAGAATGCAGTGTTAATCATACACCAATTACAACAGTAGACCACATACTAGAGCATTAAAGCAATCCCAATAAATTACTGGAGAACAATCACAGACTATGTTCAACAATAATGAAATAGAATTAGAAATTATCTACAAAGTATTAAATAATATATTTGGAAATGAAATCACATTTCATTAAGTAGTTATTGGGTTAAACAAGAAATAAGGCAAATTTAGAAATATTCAGAACTGAATGATAATTAAAACACCACCTGTCAAAATCTGTGGGACCTTAGTAAAGTCGTGCTTAGAGAAAAAAATTATAGTTTTAAATAAATTATCAGGAAACAAGAAAAGTTAGAAATAGATTAGTTAAGCATATAACAATATGAACTAGAAAAAGAGGCTTAGGGCAAATCCAAAGAAATGAAAATGAAATAACAGTAAGGGCATTAATCAATGAAACAGAGAACACATCAGAGAAAATTAACAAAATCAAAAAATGTTTTGTTTGTTCCCTAACAAAACTAAAATATAAAGTCTCTGGCAAGACTAATCAAGAAAAAAAGAGAAAAGTTATATCCAAGAAGGATGGGAAGAAGGAATTTAACAAACAGATTACGTGAATATATTTGAAAATGTGGATAAAATGAAAAAAAAACTGAAAAAAAATTAAATGCCAAAATTACAATGTAAAGACTTTGGAAGCTTAAAGAGATGAGTATTAAAAGAGCTAGAGAGGAAATTTAGTGACTTTCCTGTCCCAAAATTTCCCAGATGGTTTATGGGAAAATTCTACAAAATTCTCAAGTAATGATGAATTCCAATTTTAAAGGGTTTCTAAAAAAAAAAAAAAAAAATTTAAGCAAACCCACCCAGCTCATTTGATGAGAAAATAAAATCTTAATTCAGAAACCAGATAAACAATATAAGAAGAGAAATTATAGAGTCATTTTGGCTCATAATTTTAGATGCAAAAACACTAAATAAAGTATTGGCTAACATCAAGTGATGTTTTCTAGGAATGCAGCAAAGTTTTAACAAATTGACCACATTCGTAGCAAAGAAAAATTATGTAATGATTATATATAAATTATAAATATGTAGCAAATATATGATATGTAGCAAGCAACTGTCTTCTAGATAGATTTGATAATCTATCTAGAAAGACTAGTGCAATCAGATACAAGGTCAATCTACAAAAATCAAAGTAATTTCCCTATACATTTAATACCCAACTACAAAGTATCATTTAATAAAGAAGAAAATACCAATCACAATACCAATAAACAATATCTGAAAATGAACTTCACCAAAAGTACATAAGGCCTCTAAAAGAGAAAAGGTAAAATTCAAATAAAGTATAGAAAAATATTATGCATGAAGTAAAGAGGTTCATGCTCTTGGATAGGGTAATCTAAGAGTCATGAGATAGTGTTTTTCTTTCAATTAATAAATGAATTAAAGCAACTGAATTAGAATCTACAAATTCCGTGAAACATGATAAACATACTCTCTACATATATAGAAAGATATCTCTACCTGTATATAAATCATCATTAAAAACGAAGACTAAATGGGAGGGACTTGCCCTCTAAAATATTATTAAGATGATGGCTTTTAAAAGTTCCCTGTAGTATTAACACAAATATAGGTAAATAGATCAAAGGCATTAAAGAGAAAATTCAGAGATGCATGTTATTACAAGATATAGTATACAATAAAGAAATACTATAAATCGATGGATAGTGTTATTTGGTCTTTTTGATTCACTAGAGAAACTAATTCACTACAGGTTTTGTATAGAACCTCTGAAATAAAATCTCTAAGTGCAAACTGTAAAAACAATAATTCAATTAATTCTATGGCAACAAATTTAATATTCCTGTGCATTGAATGGCACATTGGCTAGAAGACAAACATTTCCAATGTTTAAAACTGTAAGAAATTAATAACTAAAATATGGAAGAACTGTAAGTGAATATTAAAAAGAGAATATCTCCATTAGAAAAATGGGGTACTTGTCTATACACTAATAAAAGAAGAATCTAAAACCTGAAAAGCATAACAAGCGATGTTAAAACTCATCACTACTTAGAAAAATGTCATTGAGATTTCATTATACCAATTAAATTAGCAAAAATTAGAAAAAATAACACTAAGCACTGGGATAGGAATATATTGGCATTCCCTTATATATCAGGTGAGAATATATACCAATACCTCTAGCAAACAGTCTTGCACTATTTACACAAACTAAATGCACATACATTATTATCTAGCAAATCTTTTCCTAGGTTGTATATTAAAAGAAATTTTCACATAGATCCAAAGGGAGGTGTGTTCAAGATGCTCACTATGTGGATTATTTGAAGTCTATGCAAATGGCAGCTCCTGGAGTGGTGTTGATGACAACCCAGGAGGCTGTACATCATTGGGAGGGTGAATAAATAAAAAGTAGAGTATGCACACTTGATACTATCATGCCACCTCAGATGCAGCAGATACACATACGATATCAGCAGGAAGAGCTCTTAAAGCACAGCTCTCAGTGGAAAAATAAAAAAAGTATAATGAGACACATAATACATACAATCTTTCAAAAACTAAAATGCACACAAAACAAAAATAGACATAATAGCACATGAACAGAACGATATACATTCAAAAGGTAGAGGACTGGCTGGGGAGAAATAAGAAAATAGAGGGTCCTTCTTGGATTCATAATCATCATCTTCATTTACTAGGGAATAGAAAGATTATTCCTAATGTATGATTAGTGTATGGTTAGAGCAACACTCTCCTGAAGATTCCTAACCAAAGAAAGGAAGGAAGAAAATAGGGAAGTGGGGAGATAGAGATGTTAGGGGGAAAGGATGTCCTGAGCTAATTCCACACAGGCTTTGTGGATGCTACCCCCACCCATCAAGACACTGGGAACTACAAATCCCAGGATCCCAAATCCCAGGATCTTCCAAAGGGAAGTTGTGAGGACCTAAGGACAGAGTGAAGCAGCCATTTTTTCATGCTTCGGTTTAAACCAGCCACATTATTGGGGTTTGGGGGGCACTTGGCTCGTGCTCTTGGCCAGGCAGGTCTGGTCTTGGCGGGTCACTTGGGATTCCAGGTCAGTGGAATGGTAGGACGCATTTAAGAATTTATCTCCCTCTTTTCTGCGAGTTGTAGATTTCCTCATTTCCCTTTCCTTTATAAATAAACCTTTGTTAACCTTTTGTGTGTGCCTGCAGTGTGAGTCCCTTTTAAACGCGCAGGTGAGGACCCACGTCAGGCAACCCGTTTTAGAGCAGAGTTGCCCTGTAACAGAGATTCAAAGAAATTGCTCTTGCAATTATCTCTTTATTATTGTGTCAATCATTCAAAAACAGAAGTTGGTAAACTTTTTCTGTAAAGAGCCAGATAGTAATAGTTTACTGTTACAAGCAAGTCTTCCGTTGTCGCAACTACTCAACTCTGCCATTGGAGCAAGAAAGTATCCATAATATGTAAGGAACAAGTATGACTGTTTCAATTAAACTTTATTTAACAGGCAGTGAACCCAGTAATCCACACACTACAGTGTGCTGACCATGGACTTAGCCCCCAAAGACTACTTGAGAGAATGTATTAAAGACTCTTATGTATAGTCTTACAGATCCAAAATGTGGTTGTGTGGCCTCAAAAATTTGAACGTACTTTTGTGAAAAAAGAATGGAATAAAGAACCAAAAATCTCAACCCTTGGGTTTACAGTACTTCATATTCCTGTCAGGAAGAGGAGATAGAGTTGAAAAGATCTCTAGGTACGGTTATTCTTATTTAAACTCTACTGGCATTTTAAATTGCTGCTTCCATGGGAGCTACCAAATCTATAAAAGAGGCAGAAGTTGGTCAGTCTTCTGAGTCCTATTATTAGAATTTTTATATAGAAAGTGACAGATACCAGGACTCCACATTACAGTCCTACAATCCTATAAATATCTTTTTCTTCTTTTGGGAAGTGTGTCTGACCAAAACCTATGAAGCAATATGACAGGCTAGTAAAAGAGAATAGAGGTTTAAATGTCATCTGAAACAATGTTCATTTCCTTTTAAAAGCAACATTTATACAGCTCTTCAAGACACCAAAATGAACCTCCTGCAGTTTGAAGTTCATCCAGAAAATCCTTTTGCAAAATATTTGCTGAAATACTGTAAAATAGGAAGTGGATGGGATTAAGACTTGCTCAGCTTCTTCCTCCCCCACACCTATCTTCCCTAAACTGACTTCTGCAACCCAGAAGCTTAAATCCATGTGTCTGAAACCCAGATCCCAAAATCAACATATCACTCCCCCACTCCAACCAAAAACCAAAATGTTACTGAAATGCTTTCCTTGTAACTAAATCTGCTTAAGTCAGTAGATCTAAAAGGTCTTCCTACAATACTGTTACCAGCACCCACCCTCCCCAAACAGCCACAGTAGATCCTCTTTTGCCCTTCATTTATTCTGACATCAGCCAGATCCCTTATACTACAGTGTTTCACACAGAGAGTTGGTCCATACACTGAAATCATCACCCAGCTAAGGCAATGAGGCTTATAGAGGAAACAGTTGTGTGGAAACAACTGCAAGTACAGGGGTTCAAAGAGAGAGAAATAAGGGTAGAGAGAAATAAGGGTAGGGGCAGTGGTCTGCTTGGACTCGGATGGAGTATGCATCTTTTGATGAGCAGAATCCTAGATGGAAGACATCGGAGAGGGGGGGGAGATGCCAAGCAGGGATAAATGGCATAATTCTTTAATTTTAACTACAACAAATTAGAAAATACAAAATCACTCTTGTTTATTAGTTGGTGGAATTTTACATGACTTAAAGATGTTTCAACAATGGCTTGCTGATTTTAGTTTTTATCCACTTTTCTCAGTATAAATCCCTGTCACAGTATAGACATTGCAATCATATTATTTACCAGTCAAATATTTAAAGTGAAAAGGATTCCAACTTTCTTAAGCTACCACTTCAAGTTTTATAGCTTCCCTCAGCCCTTGGATTCACTCTGACCCTTCTCCTGGGGTATACCCAGATCTTAAAATGTGTAATCCTCTCTCTATTGACCCTTATCTCTCAGCCTCTGCCACACTGTCTTTCAAAAAACTTTTTCTTCAAATAACTATAATGCACAATGGAGTCTATATTCAAATATGCCAGTATTGAGTCAGAAAGCTAGCTACAAACCAAGTTTCTCCATCGCTGCAACTAGTCCTGAACTTTGTGTTGCTATAGTAGCTGTCATCCATATGCATGTGAATGTGTATGGCAAGAATGTATGTGAAACAAGATGTGGAATGAGATTCTGCCTTCCTTACCCATTGCCTTGGCCACCTGTCTGCCACCCCCCTCCCAACTGTCTATGTAAGCAGAAGACTGGGGAATGGGCAAGGAGAGAAACAGATGGCACAAGAAGGCATGGGGTGGAGACTAACATGGTAGTGTTTTCAGTGGAGTCTTTTCCTGGGTCCTCTCCTGGAGGAATACAGTACACTAAAGTTGCACAAGCTGATCCTTTTGCTGAGATATGACCATGCATTTGTTGTTGACACCACTAAGCCACACTGGCAAATTTCCAGCATGAGCTTTCTTTTCCCTAACACAGTGGCTTCTATGTCAACAATGATGAGCAAAGGTCCTACATGTCCAACTGGCAATGGACAAGTAATTTATCAAGATTTTTTCCTCTTTTGTGTTAAGTTCCTGAGACTTGGGAGCTTGAGGTGGGTCACTCTTACCACAAAAGAACTTGGCATATCCTAATCCTTCTTTTAAAAGAGGGAGTACCTGGGATTCCCCATCCCTCCAACTTAGATTGTTATCATCCTCCAAGTCAAATATGAGGGCTCAAAGAGAAATATTTACAGAGATTGAGGATGCCAACCTAAAAAGTCCATGCTTTCTCTTCCCCTGTTGCATATCTGCTAAGGTAAAAAATTCAATGCCTATTAGAGTGAGTAAAAAATGAATGAGAGAGAGACAGCAAGGCAGAGAGTGAAGTAAAGTTCATTGATTAAACATTCACTGTCATGTGGTGCCTCCCAGGGCAGAGGCGTTGGGTGCAGCAAGCATGGGATGATGGAAAGACAACTCAAAGTCCAAGTAGTGAGAGAGAGAGAGAGAGACCTAAAGGGGCTTACACCTATGGAGATGCAGCCCCTTCCCCCCAGCCAGTCTCACATTTATTTAGTATCAGACTCAGGGTAGGTGGCAAGTATGTGGAGGAATGTGTGAAGGAATGTGCTTGGTGGAGATGTGTACTGGGGATGTGTAATAGTCTGGAATAAGCTAGGTGGGAGTGAAAAGGAGTTGTTGCCTGGGGGGCTCCACTGTTGCTACTGATCAAAACATCCTATCACTAGCCCCGTTTACACTTGACTTCCCTGTCAAGGTGGTCTAGCTGGTTATGCTAATCTGGCCATAATGTCTGCCTGCTGTTTTTCAGCAGATATCCTCATACCAAGACTCTTGTCCTGGTAAGAGGCCCCCTGCCTAACTCTACATTTTAGCTTGACCAACAGCAACTTTGGGCACCAAGCAAAATCCCAAGAATAGAGGGGATGGGGAATCCACAGTCATGTCAAGAATGTAGGAGAATCTTGTGTGACAAAAGGGAAAAACCTTCAAAGTTACACAGAATAAATCCGCCAAATGCAGATTATCCACATAATCATATGTTCACCTAAGAAACATGATGTTAGTCTTCCCAAATGCAGGCTCACCCAGTTTCTACAGATAATTCTTTGGTGCCCTCTCCTACATTGTCATCACATACTCTTCATTTAGCTGAGCAGGATGGTAAGGAACAGTTGAATGAGATACATGTCCATTTGCTACCTCAGTCCTCTTCCAACATGGAGATAAAAGAAAGCAAAAGAAGGCCACGTCCCTTCCTCACTGCAGATCTCTCCAGTTCAGGAAATGTGACTGAAAAACTATATGGGACTATATGGACATTTAATGACTGAGGTGATCAAAAAGCTGTCAGAAAACTTCTATGAAAGCATTCTAGAAAGGGATTTGAACAAAGTAGTGATCAGAGAGAGGAAAATTGTTGGATGCTTATATGCTGAGTCTGGAATTTCATTAAAATAGTTACATTTAGCTAAGAATGATATTTTTTTTTTCTAAAGCACTCTGGAACTCATACAATACTCAGTACTCATCCAAATGAGTACTGTCTTTCAAAGTGATCTCCAAAGCCACAATTTTCACCCAGTATTATTGCCATTAATCAAAATATTTTTGGAATTGCTTCAAAGTCTGTTTAGAGCCATGGAATAAAATGTCTTTACAGCCACAGCCCAGGCATCCTTTGATTATTTTTTTATACACCCTATTTCCCATGCTTTAAGTCAGATTCAGCCTAAAGCCATTCTTCTTCCCCCAGTTTTATGAAATAGCAAATGATTTCATGCTTGCTCCAAGAGAGTCCTCTCTATACAAAACATAAAAGGTTGGAGAATGAATGAATGAGGACGCAAGAGATGTTATGAGGAGAGATAGACTTGGATGTGCCTACTAAAAAGTAGTAACCTTCTAACAGAGCATTATGAGCTGACCATCATCTATGTGATCCACAAATTTAATTCCCCTGATGTAAAAAGCATCCTGGGCTATAGAACAAGTCTCAGTAAATTTAAAAGGACTCAAAGCTATACAAAGTATGTTCCATGACCACAATGGAATTAAATGAACAGTCACTAACAGAAAGATACATGGAAAATATCCCACCCCAATATTTGGATACTAAATGACTTCAAAATATCCTATGGATGAAGTAAGAAATCAAAAGGAAATAAGAATTTAAAACTAAATACAAATTGAAAAAGAACATACAGAATTCAGGAGATGTTACTAACACAGTACTTAAGGGGATATTTGTATTAGAAAAAAATTAAAGTCACAAATCAATGAGCTAAGTTTCCAACTTAATAAACTAGAAGTGCAAAGTAAGTCCAAATACAAGCAGAAGAAAGGAAATAAATAACAAAGGTCAAAACAGGAATCAATGAAATAGGAAACAGGGAAATAGAGAAATATAATGAAACCAAAAGCTAGTTCTTTAAAAAGAGGAATAAATCTGATAAACCTCTAGCAACACTGATCAAGAAAAAAGAATAAGAAAACACAAAGTTACTAATATTGAGTATGAGGTAACATCATATAATCTGTATAATTACAGATTATACAGATAATAAAAGGATAAGGGAATATTAAGAACTGTATTCCTATAAATTTTACAACTTAGATGCAATGATCAAATCTCCTGAAAGATACAAGCTAATGATTTTTGTCACAAATAAAATAATAACCTAAATAGACCTACTTCTATTAAAAATTGAATTTTTACTTTATATTTTCTACAAAGAAAACTCTAGGCCTATAGTTCCATTGGTAAATTATAATTAACACTAAAAAAGAAGTAACACCAATTCTAAACTAAATTCTTCCCCAAAAGTGCAGAGGAAGAAGTACCTGCCAACTCAAGCTGTAAGGTCAAAGTCATCTGATCCCAAAAACATCCTGATCACAAAATCCTGATCCCAGGAAAGGAAATGGCATCCCAATTTTCCCTCATGAACACCCATGAAAATTTAACAAATCAACAACATATGGCCAGGTAGAATTTATTCCTGGAATGCAATATTGATTTAACATCCAAAAATCAATGCAACTCATATATTAACAAGCTAAAAAAGAAACCATATTACCATCATC
Source organism: Talpa occidentalis (assembly GCF_014898055.3). Taxonomy (NCBI): domain Eukaryota; kingdom Metazoa; phylum Chordata; class Mammalia; order Eulipotyphla; family Talpidae; genus Talpa; species Talpa occidentalis. The sequence goes on from NW_023601212.1 coordinate 58,458,056, forward strand.
ACCTGAGGGAAATGAGAGAAGGAAGAATCCAGGGTGAGTCCTAGGATTTGGCCTAAAAAAATTTTCAAATGTCAACAGAAGATTCCAGTAGAACAAAAGAAATGCCAGTCATTTAGGTATGACATTCAGAAGATCTCTGTAGACTTCTTCATTGGGATACAGAGCTGATGGGAGAGATTAGCATCACCCATGAATAAGAACTGCTACTTCTCCATCCAAGTACTAACCAGGCCCGACCCTGCTTAGCTTCCGAGATCAGACGAGATCGGGCGCGTTCAGGGTGGTATGGTGAATATAAGAAAGTGAAAATCAAAATCAACAAAAAACTATGAACCAGAGACACTTTTTGGGGGGTGGGGGGCGGAGGGGAAGGATTGGGGTCAGAATGGGCGTTTGCAATTGTATGGGGAATATAAAAATAAAATTTAAGATTAAAAAAACAAAAAAAAGAACTGCTACTTCTACACAATCCCCCTCAACCACAACTTAATGGGAGAAGAGGACTATTTCTCCCCACTTTCTATCTGGATAAAA
>NW_023601212.1:58458689-58477586 GCF_014898055.3 Talpa occidentalis
CCTATAAGAGAAACCCTTAAAAAAGCATATTAGAAAAGCCATGGGGTGGTCCTTGTGGGCCTTATTTAAATAGCCACTTTATCTTCATTATGCTCTCTAATCCAACATGTCCAAAATCCCCATAAGACAATTTAGGAGGAAAAGTAATAGACAGGAAGAGGAGGAAAAAAGGGGTTTTGGGAAGAATTGCTCTCTCCATGGCAAGTGGGAAGAATACTCCAGACTCGGCCCCCTGAGGGCAGCTGTGCCAGAGGCAGGATGGGTCTCTTTGTTCATTTGTTAATTCATTCATTCATCTGCCATCCCTAGATGGTGCCAGCCAGAGGACCCTTGCAGAGCTCACATTCCCAGGAGAGGAAGCAATGAGTGATAACATACCCCCGTTGATAAATGCTCTAGGGGAGTTACAGGATGGTGTGGGGGAAATAGGAGAAGAGAGTTGGAATCACTTATGATATAGCTGGGGTGCTCTTCTGAGGAGGTGTCTATGCCTGGTAGAGCTGAGACCTAAGAGGTAGAAAGAGACCACCTGGGGCAGAACTTTCCAGGCAGAGGGAAAGTGCCAAGCCTGGGAGGCAGAAATAAGCCTAAGAAAAATGGGGGGCTACTGCAGAGATCCCCCAAAATAGATGGGAGAGCCTTCCCAGATTGTCCAGGGCAGCCTGCCTGGGGCCTGGAGACAAGGGGCAGATCTGGAGATGAGGTGGGTTGTGGGTAAGATGGGTCTCTGGAGCTCTATAATTCAGAAGAGATAAGGGAGTAGGAAAAGGGCAGGTGGGGAACCCTGAGTCGCTTCAGCCAAGTTCAACATTTTGGGATGCTAACTATGAGCCATGTTCTGAGCTAAATGAAAGAAACAGGAAACTATTCTGTTCTTTCCTGTTCTATATAGCGCCTTTAACCCCTTACCTCTTCCCTTAAGCTTTTTTTTTTTTTTAAGATTTATTTATTTATGCATACAAGAACTGGGGCAGAGGCCAGAGATGCAGGGGGTGAGAGGATCCACCAGAGACAGAGTGGGGAACAGAAACACACTGCTGAGGGTATTACCGAACGCCGGCCTCAGTTTCCCTCAGCCAATAAAAGGAAACTAAGTTTGAGGAAAAGGAAAGCGGTTTTATTTGTCGACAAATGAGGAGGGCGGCAGACTCATGTCCGAAAAACCACCGTCCTGCTCTTTGGCAGTGGGCAGGGGTATTTATACAGGGGGAGATGGGTAGGCATCCGCGAAAGGGGAGGGGGGGGGGGTCCCCACAGAGACAAGTGGGCGCCAGCTCAACAGGGAGATGGATGGGTGTCAGCTCATTCATCTTAAGGGAAGGGGAAGGTGTCAAGGCACAGAGACGGGTGATCGCCAACTTGTTTTCCTTAAGGGTCTACAGGGAAACCGGTGGGCGCCAGTTTTTTTTTCTTCCCAAGGGGAGGGGAAGCTGCAACAAATGGGAAAGACAATCCATCAATCCTGTTAATGCTAGATAAGGGGAATTGCAAAAAATGGGGGAAAGACAAACTTGTTAACTGTATCAAGGGGAGAACAGGGCGAGACAGGAGAGGTCTGCTGTGCCATGTGGGTAGCTCCCTAGTGAGTGGGGAGCGAACTCATGTTGCAGAAGCTGTAGATAGCTTCACAGTGCTGTGCTTACCCCTTATGCCACCAGGGAGGCCCCTCTTCCCTTAAGCTTTTGCCAGAGTCACCACTCACTCAGGCCCAGTCCATCCTCACCCTAGGAGAGGCTGGGGGAGGGAGGATTCTTGCCCCATCACACAAACACCACACAAGTCAATGGGAGGTTGAGGCTGAGACTCACTGAGTGGCATCTCCTCACTCCTATCTTCCTGTCCTCACTCCTACCTTCCTGTCTTGAGTAGTGGGTGAAGCTCCAGACCTCAGCTCACCCCTCCCCTGTGCCTGGAGCCCACCCGGGCCCCTCAGGGACGCTTCATTCTCCTTCCTCAACCTCTCCCTCTCTCTAGGATCTATTCCTTCCATATTTAATCATCTTCCAATATCCCTCACATAGAGAAGCAAAAACAGTAACCAAAACACTTCCCTTTAGCTTTCTCCTCTATTATTTCCCTTCCTCCTCTCACCAGACTTCTTGAAAATCTTTCTTGTCCCTGGTTCTGCTTCCTCCCTCTGGCTCACTCTCCAGTCCCAGCTCCCGCTCATGCCTTCCCTCCAGCTGGGAGGGAGCCTGGCAGGACAACTGCCTACAGGTCCTCTCAGGCTGGCCTCCCCAGTCGCTCCCCTTCTGGAAAACTCTTCCAGACCATGGCCCTGCCTGCCTCTGCTTGCCCCCAGGGCTCCCATCAGAGACCACAGCGTGTCTGTGTGGCTTCTTTCATGGTCTCATGGTCTCTGTCACTGCGGCTTGTCAGTTCCTGCATGGGGACTCTGATCTTAGTCCCTGGCATTGTTCCTGGAACAAAGCGAGTGCTCAACATATTTGACTTAAGGCTTTACGCTGAGTGACATAAATCAGATGGAGAGAGACACCATATGATTTCACTCATATGTGGATGATAGGGAAAAAAATAAATGACAAACAGGACAAAAGAAAAACAAACTCTTTGAATATAAGAGTAAAAGAGTGGTTAGCAGAGGTGGGGGGAGGGGAGTGATACATCCAGTCAAAGGGGCCCCCTGGATGGTGACCAGTGGCCACTGGACTTCTGGAGGCCAGACTGCAGCCATCCACACAGAAGGTGATCTCTGAGGCTGTGCAGCTGACAACCATACAATGTTCCAAACCGGTGTCATAATGCTACCTCGTTAAAGAACCAACATGCAAACCCAAAAAGCTTGTTAGATGAACTCGTGGAAGGCATGCCCTCTGTTTTAGGGACTTGCCTTCCTTTGGGAAAGACAAGCTGGTGGGAAAGAAATGGAGCTCTTAGCACTGAGAGAGGTGAATCCCGGGCAGGAGACTGGTTCCCACAGTGACACCCCTAGTTCCAAGTGAAGCTGCTGTTGGCTGCAGGACACTAAACAGTCCCTGGGACAGACCGAGCCGGCAGCTGGCTAATGCCCTGGCAGTACTTTGAATGTAAATATATCTGTGTTTATATGAAGAAACACGCATTCAGCAGTGCTCTATGACACTGGAGAGGGAAAATGGCCTGATGGCACCGCTCAGCTGGTGGCTTCAACATCAACAAATACACTTGTACCATCTTCATTTCAGGATAGATCCAGGACCCATTTTCATTTAAAAAAAAAAAAAAAAAGTCTATGTCACAGGCTGGAAAGTTGCTCTCTTGCCCCACATCTGGCTGGCATGGCCCTTCTTAGCTGCACGATGGTAACCTCTGTGCCTTGGAACATCATCTGTGGGGTGGCATTAGTAAGCACTTAGTGACTTAATATGGGTAATAGTGGTCAGCACACAGAACAGTGTCTGGCCTATTGATCTAGAAAGCACCAGTGTTAGCTATGATTATGCTCTCCCGAGTTCTGCAATTTGGGATTTTTGTTGCCCTCTGCACAGCTCTCACCTCAGTACAAACTCAAACCCTCCCAACAGGACTCAGAAAATGCAGGCTGGCGGCATCCTGGGGGCCATGATGAGGGCCCTGTGCCCCTGATAGTGAATAAAAATGCAGGGCGCTCAGCTACATTTTCATTTCAGATGAATGGCAAGGGATGTTTTAGTATACGCGTGTTCCGTATAATATTTGGTACGTATTTGCACTAAAAAAGCATTCACTGAAATTCAGATTTAACTGGACATCCTGTATTTTACTCTGGTGACACTGCTGGCTGCATTTCCTCAGGGCATTGCCCTCTGGCCTAGATGCCTGTTGGGCCCAAGCAGAGGAACAGACAGGATCCCGGACATAAAACCCAACAGCCCCATAGCGGAGTCTCTAAGTCTGGTCTCTCGGGGACAGACCTCTTCACTGTGTCTCCCTCGCTCCCGGCAGGACAAGATATACAGACTCCATCTGCCATCTTGGAGCCATGGGGGTATGGTTAGGTGGAGGGTACGGGGGGCTTCTGGCTTCTGGGTGTGAATCCCAACTCCATTCACTGAAGGAGGCCTTTATTCACTTTTTATTTTCCCACCCCCAACTTTCCTGGCAGCCCAGAGGTTGCTCCAAGTGACTGTTCTGTGTGCCTCGGTGCAAGACCAAGCCCTTGAGGAGCCTGTGTCAAATGCCACTGAGGGCACAGAGAAACGGGGAAGGGAGGGGCTGCCCCAATTACACAGGGGCAGAGCAAGGAGCAGGCAACTATTTAGTGAAAGCAAATGGGAAAGACAGCAAAAACTTAACAGGAATTTTCTGGCTTTTCCTAAAGTTGCCCAGGCTCAAAGAGTAGTGGGTGTCTCTGCAGCACAGACAAAACAGAAACAGTGACCAAGAAGATGCTGACGACCACCCCAAAGAGAAGGCCAATGGCCACGGGCTCTAGGACTGTCGAGTCTCTTTTTAAAGATGGCTTTGTACAGGATATTCTATAAAGTATAACTTTAAAAGGCAGGGTTTTTAAACTGTTTGGTAAATGCCCATATACGGTATGGGAAAACAACAACAAAACAATGACCACCTTTCCTGAGCATTCTGGCACTTTCCATAGATCTGGCAGGATTCATCCCTTGTGTCCTCACAGCAGCAACTCTGTTTTCCCACCAGGAAGCCAAGAGACAGCAGTTTAGCCTAGAAACCAGCAGAAAGTCTTCTTTGAAGCCTCAATTTGTATAAGATTCAAAGTGAGTGGAGAAAAGCTTTTATAGGGATTGAAGGTAAATTTATTCAAGCTGGAAGAAAGGGAGAGCTGGACTGGATTTCAGTCAATTTAAAGTAAAAGAAAAATGTGGCATTTGATTTGTCAACTGAAGCTCAGTCTTCACATGTGTATTCATTAAGGATATTTCCTCTTTTGTCGCCACTTTACTGGGCTGACTGGCTGGCGTGCAAGAGGGAAGATTCTCTGGCATCAGAACAGCTTCTTCCTCCCTCCTCTAGGGAATGACTGGGGTGTGTCTGTGGGGAGAGGGGTGCCTGCTAGGTTTAGCCCTTGTCATTCACCAGAGCATCCCCAGAGTTCTGGGGTGATTGCATGGGGAGAGGGGAGCAGCTGCTTTATGTGCAAGCACCAAGTATGAGCTTCACATCCAAAGCTGGTTTCCCCAAATGGGCCCTGAGCAGCATTGCCCAGGCCACCTGGGGCAATGTCAGCCTGTGGTTCCTACCTGGGAATCCCCAGACCCTTACATAGCATAGAAATCCTGATAGATATGCTGGGGATTCTGACTCAGGGGTTTGGGGCAATATCCCAGGAATCCATATTTTCAAAAGCACTCCTAATTGACTGTGCCGAACAGTAGGTTTGGGGCTTGCTAACCCAGGCCCACATTTTACCCATTTTAGGCTTCTTATGTCCCTCCCTGACCCCAATCCCCTGGGCACAGGTCATCCAGGTTCAGCTTCAATACTTCCTGAGACAGAGAGCTCATTCTTTCACAGGCAAGGTGCTGCATGATGTTCTGAATACTAGAAAGTTCTTTCTTTTGCCCCCCCCCACATTAAAAATCAATCAGCTTTATTAACACATATAGTAAATTGACATATACTCTAAATATACAGATACCACCGTATGCTCCTTGGTCAAAATTGAGATGCAGGCATTTAAGAAGCATTCTTGTTCTTCTGATACCAGGATCTCAGAGTTGGTGGTCAACAGAGAGAATCATTACTTAGCTAATGTGCACGCACAGAATTCTATGCCTTGTTATGAAAAAGTCATCTGTTCTTAGAAAGTTCTTTCTAACACTGAACCAAAGGTTTACTATCATTCCCCTCCAATACCAGGCTGCACCTGCCTGCCAGCTCCTCTTCCCTCTGCTAACTCTCTGCCTGCAAAGACTTTCTTGGGCCACCACCTCCTGAACAAGGCTCCCAGCTTGCCGACAGGCGTCCACTGGACATGTTTGACCACATCCTAGTAAATACCCAGCCACATCTGAACCTTATCCCAAAAAGCTCTGATTGGGAAAAGAGGCAGACCCTGCCTTTTCTGTGCAGATCCTGTCCTTCCAGTGAGAGCTGTTTAGGTCTAAGAGCTAATAAAGGAAAAAAAAGCAAAAATTATGCTCCAGACAATCCCAGCCTCACTCACACACAATCCTAATTCTACAATCACTTTTACAAGGCTTTTTTCCTTGTATTACCTTAATGTTTTTTGTCAGTTACAACCAGAGTACATGCACTGCTTCTATTCTGCCATCTTCATAAAACACCATTTTCCTACATCCCTGCATCATTTCCCTAGTTATCACTGCAATGGCCACACCGTGGGGCATTCTGTGAGCTGGGCTCAAATCCTTGACTTGGGCCAGCACACTGGTGGGTCCCTGTATCTCTCCATTAGCTCGCCCTTTCCAGAGTGCCAGCCCCCTTATGTTCCTTTTCTTGTTTCATCTTCTACTTTCTGTCCTTTTAATCATGTCCCATTCCTGCCCTACCCTTTGCTAATAACCACCACCATGGCTGGAGCTAGGCCACCATGGGCCAGCCCTGGGCTGGGCACTTGGCGGATCTCATCCTCAGGCAATTCTTTTACGACTCTGTCCATAGTTACACGCAGCTCCCCATTATACATGAGAAAAGCGAGACTCAGATTGCCTGAGCAAGCCACCCAGGCTCACACAACCACTGTTACACTTCACTGGGCTTGAGACTCAGGTCTGTAAAAATTCTAAGCCTATGCTTATGTCAGTGTCCTATATTTCAGGAAATGAGATGTGGCTGACTATGGACTTGATCCCTTGTAAAAATGAGCCTCATAAATAGAAAGTTGCAGTAAACCTTGCTGATTTTATTCTTCTTTGTTCCAGGCTTAGAGATAAACTTTCTGTTTGCTAATGTGTGAAAGACATGCCTCTCTAACTCCTGTGCAGACTGAGCAATTAAGGCCTAGACACAGGAAGCTACTGAGCCGGAGAAGGATAGAGGAACATGACTTAGAACCCACAGTGGCAGGGAGCAGGTGGAAGCAGGCAGAATGAGGGCACCCCAGGAACCCCTAAATCTGCATGCTCTAAATGGGTTCTACCATCCACCCTATAATGACAAACATACTCTCAGTGTGTAAGACCTTCAATGGAAAAGAACTTTAATACAATTAGTGTGCAACAGAGAGAAAAGAAAAAAACATAGGTAGAATAGTTTTCCCATGAAACACCCAAAGTTGCCCATCCCCTCGTGGGTAAATGCCCAGCCAAATAGGGTTGGCTCAAAGCAGGGCCACTGAGACCCACAAGCTTGCCACAAGTCTAGGGCACCTCCTGGTGGGGACCCATGGGAAAGGGACAGAAGGGGGCAGGCAAGTCTGGAATGAAAAGAGCAAAATCCAAATCAAGATAAAAGCTGCCAATGTTAACCTCCCCTTATATCGCTCACCCACATCTGTTTCAAGTGTCTCCTTCCATGTCCTCCAAGTCCCTGGTACAAGTCCAAGCCTAGAAATCACGTGCAGCTTCTTCCTCACGTCTCTGCTCCACATGCCTCCTCAAATTGTTTTTGGCTTCTCCTCTCTGCTCAGCAGCACCCTTCCTTAAGTGGGGCAGGGAAGCTGGGCCCTCCCCTTTCTACAGATATCTCCGAAGGTCAAGGTGAAAATGGGTCAGTGGAGGGGGTCATGCCCACGGTGGGTGGCCCACCCGTAGTACCATCTGGGGTCAAACCGTTCCCCCTCACGCCTTCTTCAGGACCAGCCTTGCCCAGGGTGCCCAGCTCCACTCCTTCCTGGCCCTTCCCGAGGGGCCCGGCCAGCTCCATGCCCTCCTCTCCCCAATCCTGACCACGCCGCCCAGGGCCATCACACACTCCTCTGAACTCCTCTGCAATTATGCTTTCAATAATTCATTCGGCAATTAATCATATCCTGCCTGGTGATGTCTCTTCTATCCCGTTGAGCTGTTATTTAGAAGTGCAATTGTTTAACTTCCCTGAGCAGCATATGCTGCCTTGCTAATCGAGTCTGGTTTGTCGCTGTTTATTCCTTGCAGTCACCCAACCAGGAGAAGTTTGAGCCCGGCACTGGGGATGGGCAGGGATCCTCAGTGAGGGGGTGATGGGAACAATCAGGAACCTTCTGACAAGGGCTTCTGGGAGAGTTAGACAGCCCTGTTAGCCTCCTTTCCTCCTGGCTCCAGGTTATGAAACAGCTCAGGATGCAAACAGCCCCGGGAATTTTCCATGTGTTTGTACTAGGGCATTGCATTTCCTGTGGGCAAAAACCATTCATTCTCTTTTCCCAGAGGCTGTTTAATACGGGGTGGCAAATCTGGAAAGAGAGCCAGAAGTCCCAGATGGACCAGCTCTGCCACTTCCCAGCTGTGTGCCTGAGGCCTGGGGGAGCCATTTCAGTTCTCTCTACCTCAGTTTCCTCATCTCTAAAACAGGGTAAAAATGCTGCCTCTCTCAAGAAATTGTTTTGAGAATCATGAAAGGAATATGCACACTAGCGTTCTCTGTGTAGTCTGGGCACCCCACAAACATCAAACCCCCCCTTATCTTCACAACTCCTTTGAAGTAGATTCTTTTATTATCTCATTTCACACAAAGAGATCCAGGGATGAGGAGCAGAGGAGGCATGGAGGGGGGTGTTCTGGGGGACACAGGATGGCACACGAGGAATAACGGTGAAGGAGTGTTTTCATACGCACGGGGTGCTGTGTGGGGTGAGAGATAATGGGACAGGACCTGGGTGGGGGTGATCTGAATGTTCCCTGAGTGTTTCCATGTCTCTGGAGGGGGAGGGGAGGGCGGCAGTGGGGAAGTGCCAGGCCAAAATGAACTTCCTGATGGAGACATTTGCTTGAGACGAACTTGGCCAGGAAGAGAGGAGCAACCTCAAGTTGGGGCAAAAGGTTCTGGGGATAGTTGCTAAGGTCAAATCTATAGACATATCATTAACTCCACGTCTGAGTCACCATCAAATCCCATTGGCCCAGACCTTCAAAATATATCCAAAAACAACTGCCATTTGCACTGTGGCCTGAACTGCCATCAGCCCTGAGTTTCTGGGATAGCTTCCCTACCAGGCCCCCTGTCCCACCCCTGCCTCTTTGCACCCATACTCCACTCAGTACATGTGTGTTTAAAATAGACACAGATCCTGAGCTTTCTCAAGCAATCCAGGGGCTGCTATTGTCCTCGGAGTACGGCTAGGCTCTGGGGTGACCTTTAAGCCTCCAGCATGTGGGGTCTCATCCCTCCAAGTTCACCTTCTAGCACTTCGGCTCTCCCTCCTTCAGGCTTGCTGGCCTCCACTCCTCAGAATGACAGGCCCATGTCCATCTCAGACCTCCTCCCTTGCCTGCCACTCTTTCTGGATTGTTCTTCCCCCATACACTTGCCTGGTTTGATTTTTCACTTCCTTCAAGTCATGTTTAAATGGTCACCACCTGCTACATCTCAGGGCTCCCTACCCTGCTCCCTATCCTCTCTGCTGCTTTATTTTCCTTCCCAATAAAGAAGAAATATATCTTTCCACTCCTACTACATTATAGATGTTATTTCTTTCCCCCCTCTCCAACTCTGCCCCCAATCCATAATGGTTAAGAATTTTATTATTTTTCTCCTTGCCATAACTCTGTTTTTTTTTTTTTTTTTTCTGTCTGGCATGTGGTGGGCTTGGGGGAAATGCTGATGAATGAATGAATGTGGCGTGATTGGTGATTGACTATGCACCACAGGCCCCAGGATGCTGTGGGGTAAGTGAAGGCACCACACGGCAGTTCTGAGGAGAGAGGGAGAGGAAGGGAGGGAGGAAGGGAGGGAGAGAAGGCTACAGCGAAAATCCAGCTTGCTGAGACTTAAGCCCTGAGGCCTTCCATTTCATTCTTTATTATAAAGACACATCTCTCCCCCTCCGGCACAATCAGTAAAATCAGTAAAATCGAATGTCTCTTCTGCTCTCTGTAAAGGCCCCGTTGCTTTGGGCAGATGCTACAAGCTCAGGTGTCCCTGAGGCTGGATGGGCCTGCACCCTTGGCTGAGGCGGGAAGTTCGGGTGCCAGGGATGTCTTCCTGTTTCAGGCAGAGAGTGGGACAGGGTGTCTGGGCCTCCACAGGGACCTTCGAAGCAGCTAGGTGTGAGTGGGGACCTCTGAGAGGGAGGCTCGGGAAGGAGAGGCCAGCTGTAAGAGGGGCTCACAGGCCATTCAGGGAGACAGGTGAGGGAAGATGGGACACTGGCACATGGAGATGGCTCCCCCACAGGTAAGGTGGCAATAAATTGGGACCATCTGTACCGTTTTTTAGACATTTTAAGGAGAGCCAGACTCCTAGAACAAAGAAAACAGCTCTTCAAAAGGGAGAGACAGAGAAAAAAAACAAATACAGCAGCCAACCTGCTTTCTCTCTCTCTCTCTCTCTCTCTCTCTCTCTCTCTCTCCATCTAATCATAACAACATATTCCAAACAGGTTCCAGAGCTGTCCTTGGGAGGGATGTTTGAAATAAATATATATATCCCTGAAATGTTAACTGTCAGCTCTCTCAGGAAATGCCTCTGCTCAAACAGACTTTCCTGGACTTTCATTTCATGAATGTTGAAAATAAGATTTTGGTAACAAAGGCAAGCAGAACTGGTGACAATTGTTCTTGAAGGCCTGCTCCCTTTTTTGCTTCCTCAGCATCCACCCCACACCCAACCCTACACTGGTGACATTTCTCTCCTCCCCCCAGAACTCTTCTGAGAGCTCGTGCGTGTCCCTTCCATTACTCAGGAGGATGAGGAGGGGACAGACTGTGGGGACAGGCCCACCTCAGAGTGGGTCCTACAGGGCCAGTGAGCTCAGCCCCAACCATTCTGGCCCTAAGTCTACTCATCTGTATCATGGGCAGCATAGTGGTCACTGCACAGGCCACTGGTAAGGATTGAAGGACATCATGAATGGAAATGGGTGGTGAGTTGTCAGTACTTGCAGAAGGCTTGGCTTTCAGGATCTTTCTTTCTGGGTTTAGGGGCACCCCAGAAGGCTCCCAGTCCAGCCTCTGGGAACTGGCCCACATTCCCGAGGATTTCCTTCTTTAAAATTTTTGTTTCTTTCAACATTTTGACAAAAAGAGAAGAAGGGTGGTTAGAAGGCAGGTAATGAAAAATAGTAGAGGTCAAGAGAGAAAGGGGTTTGAGGCAGTTGCCAGACAGGGCAAGAAGGGACTGGAATGAGACCTTCCTCGGCATCAGACCCAGAGAGCAGTGCTTGATCCAATCTCACCAAATCTACCACACCACCAGCCAGGAGGTTGCTAGCCTGGCCCACGTTCCAGACAGGGAAGCTGGGAAATGGGGTTCCCCTGACTACTGGGAAAAGGAAGGCTAAGGATTTTACAGGCAATGCAGGCTCCCTGGGAGGAGAAAGAGGATGACCCATAAGCAGTCATTCAGCTACCTGGAGTGGAGTTTCCAGATTACCCATTGGCCACCAGTTTATCTCACACTGGTCCTGTGACATGATGGAAAGATTCCTTGTGGTCTATTAGGAGCCATTTGTGGATGGGGAAGTTCAACAATTGACAAGATCTCACAGTTTATAAGCAGCAGAACTGGGATTTGAACTCTTGTTAGTCTCACTCTGAAGATCCTGTAAAGGTAGCGTGGTCAAGAGATACTGAGGGCAATGAGAGATCAAGGGAAACAGGTACTTAGAGCTGGGCCTCCCTAGCCCCCAAAGCTTTAACTCCGTGGTTGTCAGAGCTTTTAGAGGGCGTTTCCCAGCTCAAATCCTGGCACTCACTTGGAAGGGCACAAACCCAAGGTCAGACCAGCATGGGTTCCAATGTGTTCTTGGAAATATTTATAAAGGAGGCCTGTAGCCCTTGGGTCTCCTGCAGCCCCTGTGCCTCCTGCTGGTGACAGACTCCATCCTATAGGCTATCAGTGCAGAGTTCTAGCGGGTTGGGCCAAGGGAGGACTTGACAGAAACTTGGCTTTGGCCCAAGTGCATGTTTGTGGCTGGACATTTCCTCCCAACTAATAAGCAAACAATCATTATTTTTCTCTGGCTTCAGAGGCTCAGCAAGAGAGCAATAATCGTGGCTTATCGACAGACAGGGAGCGCTTAATAGGCCACAGAGCGACGAGGATCAGAGATGAATGAGGCCTGTGCTATCGATTATCGGGGCCCCTTCCACCCTTCCCAGAGAGTGTCCCCACCCTCTATTTTCTCTCTTGGCTCCAACAACATCCAATGTGATTAGCTGGACTGTGTATATGTGGGAGATGGGCGGGCTCTGTGTCCCATCCACCCAAACCCCAAGGTAAAGAACCTTTGTGTAATTGTGAGAAATATGAAAGGCTATCTGAAGTACATGGCTCAGCCCTAAATCCTGCATGTCCAAGCCAGAGTTCTATTTTATCTTTGCAGCAGTGCAATAATAGCAAGCTTTCCATCAAGACAGACAACCATGGCCACAGAAGCAGTGTCTCCCATCGATTCTTATCCTGTAGCAGCCAGATAGTGTCCTGTTACTGGGAGTTGGGGCCAAAAGAGGGAGGTGATCAGTGCCCACTCCAGGCTACACTTCCAAGTCAGAGGAGAGGGACTAGGGAGGTCAGGGAGGAGGATCTAGGTCCACAGGGCCCTGAGGATTCAGCAACACCCTGACAATTGTGGGGCAAGATTTTGTATGTGTAGTCCATGGCTTTTATGAGATTTTCAAAGGCATCCTTGCAAGATCCTAAATATTAGGATCGTGGCCATCGCAGCCCCCACATTACTGATGTGGAGATGGCTTCTGTAGGTGCTTATCCCCACCACTGTGAGAAGAGTCCTCTGCCTTTCATCTGCTTCCATGCCTCCTGAACTTTGCGCCCTGTTTCTGGAACACAAGAGCTCCTCTGGCTGAGCCACAGAAGCTGCAGGGTCTGTCCCACTGGCCCACCAGGCTGCCCGTGGAGAGAGCTCTTCCCACCCATTCCCAATCCTTAGTCACAGGGAGGGACCCTTGTCCTTACAAGGGCAACTCCTGAGAGACTTTCACTTAAAAGCCATCCTGCCCACCCCCCCACACCCCCGCCCCATGACCCCACTGGGGTGGCCCAGGCTTCATTTCTGCTGTGACAGACAGGGCCTCTGCAGGGTGAGCTGTGTGACCTCGGCAGGGCTCCAAGGTGAGGAAATACCCAGTGTCTCTGCTGATGCTGAGATATAATTAGCCTCCACTCAGGCCTCCTTGAAGGAGTCACTAATCATGTTAATTAATAAGCAAATTCATTAATTAAATTTTGGGGCTTCCCAAAGAGTTTCTGGAATGATAAGAGGAAATCTGGAAATGGCCCTGGTTGGGGTATGGGAGACAGAGGAGTTGCCTTAAGTGGAGTAGTGTGTGTGGGGCGGGGGGCGGGGGGGGGGCCATGAGGGGATGTGTTTCCAGGTGCCATGCCAGATTTCTTCTCAGCCAGGAAAGCTTTGGGTTTCACAGTGAATTTGAAGGCCAGGGCTTCTGAGGGAGACATTCCCTTCCAGGTGGGGTCAGTTAAACAGGTCAGGACAGCTCCTGGGAGTCACCCCACCTGGGGAGAGCAGTGCTCTACTGGAAGGGTGTGAGGGCGGTCCTGGCTGGAGGCGGGTTTATGGATGGGCTGACAATCGCTCAAGACCTCTTTCGGTCTATGATTGTGAGCACTCTGCTGGGCTGAGGGACCAGGGTGGTGGGGGTGGGGCAGCTGTGGGAGTCATCCTGGTGACAGACAATGTGCCTTTGTGGTTGCTATAAGAGCCAAGAAAGCCAGAAGGACAAGCCAGGCACTTCCAGGTGGAGACTAAGAGGAGCTGGAGTGAAAGCACAGCAGCCTGACCCACACACAGCCACCAGCTGGCTGAGGCCCTGGAGAGAGGCGGCAGACTAAGCAAGAGCCTGGAAGTGGATTATCTAGGCTCTAAGCACAGAGGTGGCAGTGGGGGCCAGAAAGGCAGATTGGGAAGGGTGGTTGGGCCCAAGTTCTATTTGGGATAGGTGATCTGACTTCCAGTGTTAGTGGATTAGTGAGGTACACAGCAGGACCTCAGTCTTAGGGGGTCTGGTCTTTATTTCCCTCCCCCACCCCAAGAACAGACAAGTTTATTGGGCTAAGATGAGCTGGCTAGACCCATCCTAAATTTTATGGTTAACATCCACAATACCACAGTCTAACATGGGAATTCTCTTTACCAGGCCCATGCGTGGGGCTCAGCCAGGTGTATTCCATGACGAACATTTCATGGCATTGACCTCAGTCATCTTCACAACAGGCTCTGGGGTTGGGGGAATTGGACTGACACTGAGGTGCTACTGGGGATTCTGAAGGCACTTAGGGTGTGTCAGTTCACTGGAAGGTGGGTGGCAGGTGGATCTCTATCTTGTGGCTACAGCCCCTTCCTCATAGCTGTTTTAACCTTCAAAACCTTTGTCTGGGAGCCTCCCTGGTGGTACAGGCAGTTGAGTGCAGTGCTATGAAGCTGTCTGCAGCCTCTACAGCGTGGGTTCATCCTGGCCGGCCTGGGAGATACCCACATGGTGCAGCAGACCTCTCCTGTTTCACCCGCTGCTCCCCTCAGCAGTGTATTTCAGTCAGTCTGCCTGTTCTGTTCCCTGCTGTCTCTGGTGAATCCTCTCACCCTCCTGCACATCTGACCTGTACCCTGGTTCTTGTATGTATAAATAAATAAATCTTTTAAAAAAATCTTTAAAAAAACAAACGAACAAAACCTTTGCCTGGCTTTTTTTTTTTTTTAAAAGATTTATATTATTTTTATGCATACAAGAGCTGGAGTACAGGCCAGAGGTGCGGGGGAGTTGGGGGGGTGAGGTGGTGAGAGGATTCACCAGAGACAGAATGGGGAACAGAACAGGCAGATCTACTGAAACACATTGCTGAGTCAGCAGAGGTCTGCTGTGCCATGTGGGCTGCTCCCTGGCTGGGGATTGAACTTGTGCCTGCAGTGACTGCGGTTAGTTTCGTAGGTTGCGTCTCAGCCCCTTGAGCCACCAGGGAGGCTCTGCCTGGCTTTGATTTTGGGAGGGAGGGGCTCCGATAAAACTTTTAGTAACATATTGAAAGAAAGAAGTCTCTGGGCCTCTCTGATGAACCTGTGAAGCAGCCCACCAGGGCCTGGTCTTCAGTGGGGGATGCTGCAAAGGACAAAGGCAGATTCTTGCCACCTTGATGGGAAGAGAGAAGACTATATACAGCGTGTCTCAAAGCCTGTCCCCTTGGCCCAGCCCCACACCTACAGAGGCAGTCTGGGTGGTGTGTTTTCCCCAAGACCTCTGTGAGGAGGGGCAAAAGCACCCTCAAACACAAAGGTTGTTTTATCAATGGCAGTGCCTCCACTGGCTTTATTTCGTGCACAAAAGGGAGAGTGGCAGAACAGGCGTCAGCACTGCAGAGGGTCCTGAGACTTTTCAGGGGTGCTATCAATTATCAGGGTCCCTTTCAGACACCTGGAAAAGGCTTTTTGAGAAGGTGGTTCTGGAAGTGCTGCCATGGCAGGTGGAGCCCTGGCCTGCACAACCCAGGTAGATACAGTGACTGTGGTTCCATTGGTATCACAGGTTGGGGGAGGCACGGGGACCCCCAGCAGGCAGGTCATGGATCAGGGCATCTCTGTTTCCATCCTGAAAACCAAAGGACACCTGAGGCTCCCCCAGAGAAGGGAAAAATTTATGAAGTTCTGTTTAGTCTCATACCAGACAAGTCCATTAACTCATCACTTGTCTGTCAAGACTGTGCTTCCATCCTAGCCACTAGGTGATCAATAAGTTACAGAGGTCGCTGGACTTCACAAGTCTGACAGTTTGTACCAGAGAACCAAGCTACAGATAACATTTAAATTTGCAGACTTTTGAGTTAGCCCAGCAATTCTTCCTGTACCTACCCAGTGTCCTTCTTCCACGTGATTCTTTGCTTGGATTTGTCATCGCCTGTGATTGCGATTCATAAGAAATACATACTTGGTCATTCTGATGACCAGACCCATAGATCCTGGTTCACAAAAGCCTGGTAATTTCCAAAGGGTTGACTGTTAAAGGTGTCTCTTGTTAGTCTAATGAAGTGACTTTTTGGGAAACACTTCAGGGTGGGTCTGGTTGCCAGGGAAGCTAAGATGAATAAAGGGTGACTTTCAGTTTGGAGGAGAGAGAATCTGACAAAGTTCAGAAGCCGGTCATGGCCTTACAGTCCTTCCTGATGTCTGTTTCCTGCCCCAGGCTCTTGCCCTGATTCCTAGATTCCCCAGGACATGGCACATGACTTGACCTGGCCTGTACCTGGCTGTGTTGGTCAGGGAGCTGCAGATGGTGACTGCACTCTGGGCTCACCTACAGCTGCATCAGGCACTAAGATAAATGCGAACTGAACATGTCATCTTTGGGACCCAAAGGACAAATAAAAGAATAATTAGCTCTTTTCTAATTGCTTTTTCCTACTGTGAACACCAGGCACACACAAAGTACCCGAGTCACACGCAGAGGCCACAGTGCTCTAGAAACGGGACACAAGAGTGATCAGAACACCCAGGCATTTTGTAAGTCAAGTCAGGAAATCTAGAAAGAGCTGTGACCAAATCTTACCCACTTACTATTTCCAGGCATGTCTCTCTCTGCGGTTATTGTCTTATCAAAGATTTATATCTGTCTCATAAGTATCTTTAAATCCTTGGTCTCTTGTGAGGCCTAAAGCCAAGAATTGACATTTCTTCAATGTAAATAGGAAATATTACAGAATGAATTGAGGTTGCTTGTGTTTTTGTTTTTTTTTTTTAAATTGCTTTCTTGACTTTTAACCCTGCAGCCTCACTATTGAATTCTACTGGCGGTTGCTCGGGATAAGCTTGTGATTTCTTCCATGTGACACCAGGGCTTCAAAACAAGCTATCCACATCTCCAAATAGTGGCTCAGGTCTGCTGGTGCCAAGTCACAAATTATATCCCATAGTTACTAGAAGGAAGGAAGATGGGTGATGAGAGTGTGGTGGCCTCTTTATGAAGTCACTTTCCTAATTCTCTAACCACTTGGGTGCTGGGCTTGGAAGGCCTTTCCCAGGGAAACTGAGTCAGTGATGGATTTGGGGGCCCCGATTAGTTTCCAAGTGCCCTCCCTCCCTCCCTCCCTCCCTCCCTGCTTCCCTCCCTCCCTCCCTTCCTCTGTTAAAAAGTTGTTCCAGTCCATTTTAAAACGTGAAAGATTTATACCATCTGAAGAGAAACAAGAGCATTCCAGTCTATTTGAAAATTATCAACTCTTCTGATGCCCAAACTTAGCTCCCAATGGTGAGTAGACAATGAGACATGGGGAGGCAGAGGGTCTTGATGACGCCGCATCCATCTACAGTCCCGTAGATGACTGACTGTGGTTCTAGGTGTTATTTCTGGAGAACAAGAGCCTGCCCCAGTGCTGGGTTTTACATCTGTGGTGTGGAGCTCAGTTCTAGGAGATGGGGCTTGAAGCTGAGTGTGCGTGTGCGTGTGCGTGTGTGTGTGTGTGTGTGTGTGTCAGGGTTGACGAGCAGGGTGAGAGGAGACTGATGGGGTGGAGAGGAAGGGCAGTGAGGGCCACTTACCCCCTCTTCTGTCTCCCTTGAGTCCCTTTCCTCACCTCACTTCTCCCACTGCCCTCCCCTCTCTCTGTCCCCTCATTCCTCTTATCCCTCAGCTACTGTCCCTGTCTTGGGGAAAGTTGGGGGTTCTGGGGAGGCTGTGGAGAGGGAGGGCCACTCAAGCACTGCCTGACAGCAGCTGGAGTTGGACAAAGACATTCCCGCCTTGGCCAGCTCAGAATATGCTGGGGAAGGAGCCACCCAGAATATGCTGGGAATAGGGAATCCATTCTTCAGAGGGACCAGAGTTTGGGGAGGCTTCTAGATATTTGCAATAACCTTTTAGATTGATGAAGTAGATAAAGCATGGGGCATGCACTCATGTGTGTACTCATGTATGTGTGTATAAGGGGAGAAAATAAGCTCCATCACAGAAATGAAGAAAGGCTTACCTAAGGTTACCTTTCATATGGGGTGCCCCATTTTAGTTTCCCCTAAACAAACTAGTGCGTTTACCCACTGATTTGCAGAGACACTGTACAAAGTGAGGTGCATCTATGGACAAGAGAACTGAGGAATTACGTTGGTTTCTTTGCTGCTCTGAGAATTTACCCCCCTTTCTCTTCAGGCTTCGTTTTCCTGTATGGTTAAGGTACCCAGGCTCCTCATTTCAGGTATCTGAAGGACTACCTGCTTGTTCTCTGTAAGCTCCATGAGGGCTGGTCCATGTCTGTCCTCACTATGTTCTCCTGTTACAGGGCAGGGAGAGGGGCAGCCCAGACCCCGCAAACCTGCCTGCTCTAAATAGGTTCTGCCGTCCGCCACATCAACACAAAACATGTGAGACTTTAATGAAGAGGAACTTTAATACAATTAGGAAACAATACAGGAAAGACAAAGAATATAGTTTCTAAATCAAGCTCCCAAAGTTACCCGTCCCCTCATGGGTAAAAGTCCACCCAAGCAGGATTGGCCCAGAGCAAGGCCCCAAAGCCTGCCACAAGTCTAAAGCATCTTCCAGTGGGGATCCACAGAAAAGGATCAGAACCAGCCAGACAAGTCTGGAAGGAAAAGAGCAAAATCAAAATCAAGACAAAAACCGCCATGGTTACCTCCCCACAGGTCTCTCACCCACATCTGTGTCACCCAGTCCACGACCAAAAGACAAGCGCAGTTTCTTCACGTGTCTCTCGGCTCCATGCGCCTCCTCCAGGTCTCCTTCTGGCTCCCTCCTGCTTCCTTCCTTCCTCAGTCTCCTCTGCAGCTTCTTCTCTTCTCTTTTTAGCTCCATCCTCCCTTGGGTGGGGCAGGAAACCTGGAACATCCCCTTTTCCTGGGGACCACCCTGTTACACCCCAGAGGTGGCA
>NW_023601212.1:58477686-58669348 GCF_014898055.3 Talpa occidentalis
GGTTCAGGTATGACCCAAGGTGGTGAGTTTACTGGAGGAATTCAGGAAGAGATTTATCACCATTTGATAAGAATGATGAGAGGGGGAATTCTTCATAGAACCAGCAGTTGGATTAGTTCTTAGTTCTTTCTCAGCACTTTGTGGGGATAGCTGTGTAATTAATTTTTAGTGATTTCTTGGGACAAAGACATTTGCACAGTGAAAGGATTGAAAAAAATTCAAGCTGTCATTCCCTCTAGACCTTGGATCCTCCTAGTCCACAGGCCTAAGTGTACATATCCTTCAGACACAGCTTGGTGCTCCTGAAAGCTGTAGCCAAAAGCTCATAGATTCATTACATAGCATAGCTAGTGGGGTTATTAAAATCATCTAGACCAGTGTTTCTTGTCATTTATTTTAAGCAGTGCAATCAAACCCCTGATTAAAAAATTGCCACATAGGAATCTAATAAATGATGAGAGTGGGTTGCTCTGGAGGAACTAAGGTGCCTATTTCTATCTCTGTGATGATTCTATCAGTGGTCCCTAAAAGACATGCTCATGGCCCTCACGTTCCATAGTATTATGTTTGGAAACCATAATTTCATAGACCAGCCCTCTCTTTTTACACATGAATACACTGGAGCTCAGCGCAGCTAAGTAACTTGGTCAGGGTCATAGAGATAGTGACCCAGGCCCTTCACTCCTGAGCCCAGGGCCTCACTAATCCACAATAGCCTTTAACAGTCCACCAGAATGTCTCCAGACACAACCCAAGAACTGTATGTTCAGTTCATGGACATTTATTAATGACAGCAATGATGCATAAAAGACCCAAGAACTCACGTTGATAAAGAAGTATGAATCTTTTCCCTAAGGGTGCCCATTCTGTGTTGCTAGATTTGCTCTAACAGCTAATTTCTTAATCAATGTCTCCTGACCAAGAATTTCTATTTGCAGAGTGATGTTCTATTTGCATAGACTTAGGGAGGGGAAAGGTGGTGTTTTGTCTTTAATCCAAATCAAGCAACTGGCCCACACAGATGGGATCTCCAATCTTGGCTCCATGGCAAAATGTTCCAACTAAAATTAAGCAAAGCACATTTAATGGACTTGAATTTGGACATTGTTTTCGTCCTTGTCTCCAAACTTGGGTATAGAGAACCTGTGCCAAAAGACAGGGAATAGAATGAAAAAAGGAGTTGTAAGGACATGTGGACAATCCCAAAAGAAAATGCTGAAACTAGACAATTGGATGTTTAATCTGCAAATGTTTCCTGCAATTCACTCATATACTTACTCACTGATTCACTTATTCAACAGATTTTGGTAAAGCACCTATCACACTCTAGGCAATATTATTAGAAACAAAGTGAATACAAAAGTATCTGAGATGAACAAATTATCAAAATTCTACATAAAGACACAATCAATATTTCTGATTTTCCCTCTTGCCTCAGGCTCCACTAGGGCTCACATGGCAGGACTTGGCGTGAGACTCATTGATTCCATCTTTATTTAAAATTTTGATGTTTTGTTCATCATGAATTCCTTTGCATTCATTCTGAGCTTTGAAACTATTGCATTATATCCTATTTATTTTGATTGCTAATTTTTTGACACGCCCCCCCCTAAGGTTTTTTTCCAATCTCCCCAACCCCACTGCCAGGAAAAATATTTTACTTATATCCCAGTAGTTCTGGTCCTGTCCAGACACTGATAAAGGCAGAAGGATATAAAAAAATAAATAAGACTCTATTCTCAAGGAGTTCTCAGATTAAAGGAAAAGACAGACATGTAAGCAACTAATTGAAGTTTAATTATTTCTGTAATAGAAATGTGTGCAAGGGTGAGTATTGACACAAAGGAGGGGGGTATCCACTTTGTTGAGATGGGTATTTGGCAATAAGGAGGAGAAGAGTGTTTCAGAATGAAGGAAAGCATGCACTCAGGCAAGGAGGCGTGTGATGGCAAGATGCGCTATTCATTCCAACTGGCAGGAGTGCAAAGTGAAGGCGTAGGAGGGGATGACAGAAGGTGAGCTCCTACAGGTAGGCAGGAGCCAGCGGCTGCTAACACTGATTGAACACCTTGCAAGTGCTCCGTGCTATGAGTGTCCCCACAAAGCATTAATCATAATCTGTGTTTTAAGGAACTCACTTAAATTACAGCAGGCAGAATATGTCATATAGAAGAAGAAACAATAAAACTAGGTAACTAACAAGGGGGTCGGGGACAGACTAAAGGGACAGTGGTTCCAAGGAAGGCACAGTCAGTAGTGCTGGACTGGGGAAGGCAGATTACAGAGAACCTGAAATTTTGTACCAAGGGTGCTAGCAAAATTCCAAGAGTTTACATAGACTGGACCACCTCCTCTCCAATGCATATCTGCATCTCCAGGACTGAACAGCCTCTTTGTGAATGCTGCCTAGAGCCGGCTGAGAGGGAGGAGCCCACTGCAAGCCCTACCCTGGAAGATAGCCAGGGCTCTGTGTCCCTGGAAAAAATCCCAGCTGACTCTCCTTGCTGGATGAGCACAGCAAAAGGTATAAATAACGGCCGCAACAAACCCCTCCCAGGACTGCTGAGGGATTAATAAACCCTTGAGACCCTGGCATTCCAATCCCCACAGAAACCAGTGCTTCAACTGCTATTATGAGCAGGCTCCCAGCCATGGCTCCTTCAGTACATGCTGTTAGATAATCTCTCCCGGATGATCGCTAGGAGCCATCAATCACTGGATGCCTGTTTCTTAGCCCACGGCCAGGAAAGAGAAAAGAAGAGACTCTGCAAGGGGAAAAGCAGGATAGGAAATGAAGGAGGCAAAAGACAGTCCCAGAGGGCTGGACTTCGCTTCTAGGACAGTGTAAGGAGAAACACAGACTCTGGAGTCAGCCAATAGGGTGTTAAATGGTTTCCCCATCTACTGGGTAGCCAATAATAGGGCTGTTGATATATACCCCTACTGTGTCACTGGCACAAGTTAGAATTGTACTTTCTGCCCCTCTCCCCTTAGGAGTCAGGTGTGACCATATGACCATAAGTGTGAGAGGAAATGATGTGAAAGTGGGGGCTTTGAGAGTTATGCGAAATTCACCGTATTCTCTTCCTTGTAATTTGGGAGATTTTTGTTGCTACAGTATAATATAGGTGATCCTGGTCTACTCAAAGTTTGGTCACTCTAGCTCTCAAAGGCTCAGTTTCCTTATTTGCAGAGTGGAGATAATCATATTTATTGTCTAGAGCTATTACAAGATAAGAGATAAATTAAGAAAAATGATTACTTAATATTCAACCCATTACGAGTGCTCAATCATCGTGAGCTTAGGTGGTTATTATTTGTTGTACTATTATCATGTTGGCCATTACACTTCTCTTCTCAAATCATTTGAGGTCCCCGATTTCTGTGGCTCTTCTCCATCCCACGCAGAAGCATGCGTCGACTGAGCCCTAATCTCAGATTTTAAAACCAGGTCCAAAAGAGGCAGAAGTCCTGGAGCTGTTCAGTCCTTTGAAGTTGCTCTGATCCAACCACCCAGAGGTGGTACCAAGTTGTCGCTCCCAAGATGATCTGCCCTCTGTGCTTAAGTTCTAATCACTAGGCCTCTGCCCGGAGCCCTGGCCCTCCCCTGTGTTGTACCCCAAAAATGGTAACTGGATTCTCATGGCATTTCCAGTGTCTGAGGCCTGCTTAGTAACATTTTTTAGTAGCTTATGCTCACATCGAATTCACCCACATGCATAGCTGGGGACTCTGACCCCTGAAAGCTGCTGGGGTCCTGCCACCTTCCAGCTATAATGACCACCTGAACACAGATTCCTTGTCCCACTCTGGTCTCTCCATGGCTGGACACTGACCCTGGCTGCTGAACCCTTAACAAGCTTAGGCTGCCCCATCTTTACTTTGTTTCCCAGAATACACGCCTTTCTGCACTTGCAATTGTCTTTTGCCTGATATCGGTTGCAGCATATGTAAAAAAACTGTAACTTGTTCAACCTTGTAGCTTCAAAGCTTGCCATGCAGTAAGTGCTCAGAAAATATCTGTTGGATGTTGAATGAATGGATGAATGAATGGCATCACAGTCAGTGACCCTGAATGCTGGGAATGTTATTAAAACTTACCTCAGTCTAAGCCCTTGTCTTTTTCAGATTCAGAAACTCAAGTCCAGAACCACATAACCCCTTAGAGGCAAATTGGACTCAGTAATGAGGATGCTGACCCTCCCCTGGCCAGTCCAGCACTTCCACTCAGGGAAGACCTAAAGGAAGACACCTGTTATCTCAGCTTTCCCGCCAGCTTGGTGTAAAATCCCTTAATGTTCTTCAAAATCAAGAGTTCTTGTAATGCACTAAGAGGAGACTATGAAAGAAAACTCCCTCCCCATTTTCCTTTAGCAAAAACAAAAATAGAAAATAAAGCAGTATAACAAAAGGGGAGAGCTGTGTGGGGAAATATTTTCTTTTGTTTATTCTTTTTTTCTCAACTCATTAAAGTCTATAAAGGGGAAATGTGTTTGCGTAAATAAGGCAGATGCTAAATAGAGAAAGAGAGAAATGCACTTAAATTTCCTTCTCTCAGGACATGCAGGCCTGGAGCTGAGGTGGCCTCCTGGTCTTTGCCTGGTGCTGTCCTCTCCACCTGTCTTCCCCTCCCCAGACCTCACCGACATGGAAGGTTCTATGGGAGTCTCTCTTTCTCTAAGGCTCCCTCCTCTGACATCTGACGGCCCCAAAGCATGTGACATTTGGTGTAGTATGTGAATTTCCATACGTATGATTATTTCAGATTCTCAAGTTATATATCCCATGTTCCTTAACTTCACCCTCCATTCCCAATCACAGTGTTTGAAACCCGAAAGCAGAGGATTTTTATTTATACTTCCCTTTGTGTCCCTTGATATGTAGGACAGTGAAGCATCTATCACAAGCCCTGCGACTCAGTTAAGAGAGAAAACTCAGAGGTTTGAGTTTTCTCCATCACCTGGGAAAAGAGCAGAAGAGCAACGAAGTGGGTGAGGCTGTGCCCGTTGGGGTTTCTCTAACTTCTGCTGGGATGTGATGATGAGTCCGTGAACAAGGTTGAAGTAGGGTGCACCCTGTAGAGGGGCCTTCCCTGGGTGTGGCTAGGCACCTCTACACACCAGAAAAGGCCCCAGCCTGCAGGGATGCTCTTGACCTGTTCCCAGTGTCCCTCCAAGGGAGTTCTCCCCCAGGGTCAGGGCGCCTCAGTGACTCAAGGCAGCCAGTACTTCCCTCTCCTGTTCACAGTGACAGATAACCACGCAACTCCCATGTCTCTGGCTGTCTGGCAGTGCCAGTGTGTGCCTGTTGTCAGTGTGATGATTAATGGCATGCGCTAACTCTCCATGCAGATAGCTGCACCCCATGGGAACCTGACTGAGGAAGCCTGGCGGGGGAGCCGGTGGCTCTGTGCTGGTCCTGCCAGGGCTGTGTGGGCAGTCTTTCCACTCCAGTCTTTTCTCTCTCTCCCCATCGCTCATCTGGGCAGTACTTTCCTGAGGGTCAATCACTTTCGCCCTTTACATCACTATTTCCCTTTGCTATTAACCATCATACAGTAGAGAGCTTTATGTGTGCTACAGACAAGGCAGTTGAAGTTCACAGAGGCTAAGTGACTCCCTCAAGGTCACGGCTCAGGGCTGGAGCTTGAGAATGGTCAGATCCTCTCTCTCTCTCTCTCTCTCTGTCTATATATATGTATATTCCCGTTAGTTTCAGGTTGAATGTGATTTTATTTACTTTAAAATATTGGAAAGGGTTTGCTTTTAAAAGTCCACCTGCTCCTCCCCTCCTGCCTGCTCCTCATTAAAGCCCAAATAAATCATTTCTTCAGGGGTTATGTTTCTTCTGAGAGCTTCTGGCTGCTGTTTAGGGGGTACCTAGCAGATAGATCATGTTGTTCTTGGTGGATAAGAGCATTTATCCATTGTACCTCTCCAACCAGGGATTCCCCTTTGACACCACCTACTGAATCTCCTCCAAAGACTATTAAGAGGGCCTCCCCTGGTGGTGCAGCGGTTGAGTGCTGGGCTGCAAAGGTGCCCGCAGCCTCTGCAATGCCAGTTCGATCCCTGGCCGCTGGCAAGGGTCCCACATGGCACAACAGACCTCTCCTGCTGTGCCCACTGCTCCCCTCAGCAGTGTATTTCATCAGTGTGCCTGTTCTGTTCCCCACTCTGGCTCTGGTGAATTCTCTCATCTTCCCATGCTTGTGACTGTACCCAGTGCTTGTATAAATAAATAAATAAATCTTAAAAAAAAAAAAAGACTATCAAGAGTGACAGAATTTCTCTAAAAGAGGGAATTAAGGAAAGCAATGTCATACGATGGCAGCAGGTTTAGGAGGTTCATCTCAATATTGGAAGTCTTTATAGCAGAAGCATCCATTAGTGTGTTCACTTGTGATGGGTGGTGGAAGATGCTGACAGAGGTTATGGGAGATCTCCAGTCCTCTGCCCCCAGTCTAGCCCTTCACACACTGTTTACACTGTCCTTGCATATCAAGCTCTTGTTGAACCAGGTGATGGAGAAATAGGCGAGTCAAACAGAATGTGGAAATGCCAGTCAGGCCCAACCCAAGTCAACAGTTTGTACCTCCAAAAGGAGGAAGAAAATAGAGACCCACCTTCCATATGTCAGGCCCCACTCTTTTACCAAGTGAGTTTAAGGGCAAATAATCCCCAGGAGGGAAGACCCCTAGCAGCCCAAACTCTAGGAGTTGTAAGTTTCATCAACTAGCATTGTTTGATCTCTCAAATCTCTATCAGTTTTAGTTTCATTTACTGATTGAAAGAAAATCACTAAATTACATTTGAAAAAAGCTGGTCCCTCTTGAAAAGAGATCCTGTCTGTGGCAAGCCCAGTGTCCTCACCAGCCTTCACTTCCTTTCTTCTGTCTCTGCAGAATAGATGTGTGTGGGCACCTTCTAGATGGTGAGTAGGACCCGGGATCATTTGTTTTCTCTGTAGCATACCCTGGGTCCCCTCTATGGCACCAAGCACCCTCCCAAATCAATGAAGTACACAGGATATTTCAGCATCAGGGACTGGCAGCAGTGCTGAATTTCTTTAACTAGGCTTTATTTCCATAGTAACTATTCACCAATAAAGCCACATGGTCCATCTTGGAGGCTCCAACATAGAGTGGTCTCTGTTTTCTCACATCTCTCCCACCCATATTGCTTTAAGCCATCTCTCCTAAGAGGCTCTTGTTTTCTGGTTTGAATTTTTGTATCTTCCCAGAGTTCTTTGAGTCCATGAACACTTTCTAAAGAAACAGAGAAACACTGAGTCTACCAGTGAAATTAAGGTCACTTTCCAGAGTATATCTAATGGGAATTGAGAATGGTGTGGGAATTGTACAGATTAGGCCTGTTTAATTTTTTTCCTCCTCTGAATTTTTATAGAGAAAAAGCAAAGGCTTCTTGAACATTTAAGAATACTTTCCCCATCTCTTAGTTTTTTCTCTTGCTGTTACTTTCACCTAGAATGCCTTCCCCTTTCCTCTCCTATTCGTGACCATTAGGGATCCACTCATTTATTCGATTTTTCCTTCATAACTATTAGTCTAAGTTATGCATCACTTTCTAAGGTACTATGTAGTTACTGTTGTACTTAATCATGTATTAGCTTCTATTAATATATGTTTCAATTATATAATAGTATTCTCACAAGCAATATACAAACTCTGTTAAACTAGGAATTATTAGTGATAATAGGTATTTGGATTCCCTGGCACATTGGTAGAGAATGTGCCACATGGAATAAAATGCAAGGAGAAGATGCAGACTCAGAATTAAAACAAAAATGTCAACTACAAAGGGCAGAAATTGAGTTTTACTAGATGCTAAAAAAATAGAATTACACAGGTCTTAGAGGTTGTCTAGGTCAATTCCGTCATTTTATAAATAGGATGCAAAAGCAAATGCTAAAAGAGCTTTTTGCATGCCCAAGTCAAACCCCAAACTGAGCCCTTTTCTGAGCTTTCTGCTCTATCCTATGCCTCCAATTTCATTGAAATTCTTTTGTTGTTACTCTTTTTCTTCATTATGACCAGAAAAGCAGCAAATGGTCCTTATTTTACTCTCTACTATAGCAAGGAAGATGTTTCAAGCACATACATATTTTTTTTGTAAGAACATCAATTAACATAGGTAGTCTACTTTGTCCTACTACTTGAATCTGTAAATTATCAGACCTGGCTGGTATTTATCATCAAAGATTACATTCTGAAGCTGAAGAAGCTGAATTTCGCAGTTCCTCAGAAGATGACTGAGATGGTAAACTTTGGGGTACTGTAACAGGATGGTCCCCAGGAAAAGGGGAGGTTCCAGGTTCCCTGTCCTGTCCCACCCAAGGGAGGGTGGAGCTAAGGAGAAGAGAGGAAGCTGCAGAAGAGACTGAGGGAGGAAGGAAGCAGGATGGAGAGCCAGAAGGAGGCACATCGAACAGAGAGACATGTGAAGAAACTGCACTTGCTATTTGGTCATGGACTGGGTGACGCAGATGTGGGTGAGAGACCCGTGGGGAGGATAATAACGGCAGTTTTAATCTTGATTTTGATTTTGCTCTTTTCCTCCCAGACTTGTCTGGTTGCTTCTGATCCTTTTCTGTGGGTCCCCACTGAAAAGTTCTTTAGACTGTCACAGGCTTTTGGGCCTTGCTCTGGACCAATCCTGTTTGGGTGGACTTTTACCCATGAGGGGATAGGTAACTTTGGGTGCTTGATTTAGAAACTATATTCTTTGTCTTTCCTGTATTGTTTACTAATTGTATTAAAGTTCTTTCTCACTGGGGCCTCCCTGGTGGTGCAAGGGGTTGAGTACTGCACTATGAAGCAATCCGTAGCCTCTGCAGCATAAGTTCAATCTTTGGCTGGCCGGGGAGCAACCCACATGGCACAGCAGACTACTCCTGTCACACCCGCTGCTCCCTTCAGCAGTGTATTTCAGTCAGTCTGCCTGTTCTGTTCCCCGACCTGTCTCTGGTGAATCCTCTCCCCACCCCACATCTCTGACCTATACCCCAGCTTTTGTATGCATAAATAAATAAATCTTTAAAAAAAAGTTCTTTCTGAAGAGGGCGGAGCAACATGGCGGAGAGGAGACGCTGCGAGTAAGATCTCCCATTAAAAAAAGTTAATAGGGAGGAAAAGCGGCAGGTCCCAGTGAGAACTGGGACATGGAAGATAAACGGGTGACTCCAGCAAACTACCCAAAGAAGAAAGTTGCCATAAAAGAGGACTAGAAGGGAGGAAAGCGCAGAACCCTGCTCTCCTCCCCCACCCACAGAGTCAGCACTCTCAGAGTCGGCACTCTCCGACTGGCAGAGAGGAGGAAAACACACTAAAACGACCAACAAGAACAAACTACGCAGCAAGCGGGACTGTGAGTGGAAAGGAACTATTGCAGCCACCACACCCCGTGAACGGGAGCTGCGGAGAACCCTGCAGGATTCGCCATGGAGGTGAGCTCCAGGCGCCATTAAACAGAGACCCCGCCCCCCAGGAGGAGGCCAGGACCAGCACACAGCCCCGGGCCGGCCGGTAAGCTGCGCAGAAAAGCGGCACGCTGGAAAAGCAAACGCAGATCGGGATCGGGATCAGGATCGCACGGAAAAGCAGCGCGGTTGAAAAGCAAACGTGGATTGGGATCGCGGCTGCCCAGGTCCCCGTGCCTGCGACGTAGGCTTGCAGGGAGATGCGCGAAGACCCTCACTGGGGTGAAAGTCCCTCACTGAGTATCCAGGAACCAGGCACCCAGGCACGAGAGCGGGTTGCAAAAGACGCCATTCTGTGGACACTGAACTGGGCTACAGCCCGCGTCCTGGACCTGAGGGCTTTGGAACTGAGATCCGGAGCACAAAATTCGGGGCGTGTGTTCTCCACGATGGTGGGGCACAATGCAGACACAGCACCCCAAAGCCGTTGAGGTTTACCCTACCATTCCCGCTCTGTTTCCTGTCCCACGGGGTGAAAAAAAAAAAAGCTCCCCAAGGGCTCTAGGAGAGATCTCTGGCGCCACCTAGTGACTTGAAACCAGCAGAGGCTCCTGGAGGAGCCAGTGGCCAGCTGGGAAGTTAGCCCATGCCGGGCCCCTGCCGACCAGTAGTCTGAGCCCACAGGGGGAGCGAGTACCCAAAGCCGGGGCAGACCAGGCGTGCAGAAGAGTATGCCTGAGACTGGACATGCAGGGAGTGTGTCCCGTATCGCCATTTTAGAACAGGGACATTTCTTCAGTAAAGACTGCCTGCAGAAGGCTCCCTCAGGAGCCAGAGGTGAGCCGGGGAAGTTCGCCCACACCAGAACACCTCTGGCCTGCAGTCCAAGCCCAGAGGGGGAGAGGGAACCCACCACCAGGGCAGACCAGGAGCACAGGGGAGTGTGCCCCCACATCGGCATTTTAGAACAGGGACCTTTCTTCAGTAAAGACTGCTTGAAACTGACAGATGGCTCCCGGAGGAGCCAGAGGGGAGCAGAGAAGCTCACCCAAGATGCCGGCCAGTCCCAGCAACACAGTGTCCCAACGCATACGGCAAATTAGAAAACAGACAGTAGGGAGTAGAAGAACGACACGCAACATAGCAACTCCTCAGGGAAGAAGCATACCACAAAAAGAAAACCAGCCCCCAGATTGCAACGACAGTAACTTGGAAGAACTTCTGAGCCTTCCAGAAAGAGAATTTAAAATTGCCATGATTAAAAAAATGACAGAACTACTAAAGGAAAACAATGATAAAGGAAAAATAATCAACGATCAGAAGAATGAAATTGAGTCCCTAAAGAGGGAAGTAAAATAAATGCAGGAGATCAAAGAATTAATGGAAGAACTAAAGAATTCTGGGAAAAGCAATGAAAGCAGAATAGATGAAATGGAAGAACGAATAAGTTCTCTTGAAGACACAGAAATAAAAAGAACCAAAACAGAAAAGGAAAGAGAAGTACGAAGGAAAAAGAACGAAGAAAGACTTCGGGAACTATCGGACACCATGAGGAAAGGAAATATAAGAGTTATAGGAATACCAGAAGGAGAGGAGAGAGATGTAGGAACAGAGAAAATATTCCAGGAGATAATTGAAGAGAACTTCCCAAATGTGAAGAAGGAGCTGAAAATTGATATACAAGAAGCAAGAAGAACACCAAACTTCCACGACGAAAGGAAAAATACAGCAAGACACATAATAGTGAAGCTCCCAAGAATCCAGGACAAGGAAAAAATAATGAAGCTGACAAGAGGGAAGAAACAAATAACATTCAAAGGAAAACCAATCAGGCTGACATCAGACTTCTCTGAAGAAACACTACGGGCAAGGAGAGAGTGGAGGGACATAGTCAACAGACTCCAAGAAAACAGATGTCAACCAATAATACTCTATCCCGCAAAGCTTTCCTTCCTCTATGAAGAAAGAATAAGGACCTTCCCAGACAAACAGAAACTATGGAACTTCATTACCAATAAACCCCCACTCCAAAAAATACTACAAGGAATCCTAAAGCCAGAACCTCAGAGGGACGAATAACAACAAAAGAAGGCAAGGAAAAAAAAAGATATTAAAAGAATAAATAAAATCAAAGGAAAGACAAACACAATGGCAAAACAGATGCTAACATATCAATATTAACCCTAAATGTAAATGGACTAAACTCTTCAATAAAAAGATACAGAGTTGCAGCCTGGATTAAGAAACAAAACCCAACCTTTTGCTGTCTCCAGGAAACACATTTAGCTACAAAAGATAAAAATAGACTCAAAGTTAAAGGATGGAAAACAATCCTACAAGCAAATGGACCAAAAAAGAAAGCAGGAACAGCTATACTTATATCAGATAAAATAGATTTCAAACTCAAAAAAATAAAAAGGGATCCCACTACATTATGATCAAAGGGACAATACTTCAAGAAGAAATAACACTAATTAACATATACTCACCAAACGAAGGAGCAACAAAAATATATCAGACAACTGTTGTCATCTCTGAAAACAGACATCAGAGAAAACACATATGTAGTGGGAGACTTCAACACACCACTATCAACAATGGATAGATCAACAAGACAAAAAATAAGTAAAGAAACTAAAGCTCTAAATAAAGACCTAGAGCATTTGGGCTTAACAGACATCTATAGAACACTAAACCCCCAAAAAACGGAGTACACATTTTTCTCAAGCGCACACGGATCATTCTCCAGGATCGATCACATACTGGGCCACAAGACAAACATCAACAGGTACACCAAGATTGAAATCATACCAACCATCTTTTCTGACCATGAAGGCATCAAGCTAGAAATAAACCATAAAAAGAAGGCAAGGAACTATCCTACCTCATGGAGACTAAAAACCACACTACTGGAAGACCACTGGACTAATGAGGAGATCAAAGAGGAAATTAAAAAATTCTTTGAATTGAATGACAAGGAGGACACCAATATCCTAAATGTATGGGACGCAGCAAAAGCAGTAATAAGAGGAAAATATATAGCAAAGGAAGCTCACATCAAGAAACAAGAAAGAACTCAAAGAAACAACCTAATCTCGAAGCTCAAAGATCTAGAAAAAGAACAACAAAAAAACCCCAAAACCAGTAGAAGAAAAAAAATAATAAAAACCAAAGCAGAAATAAATGAAATTGAAACTAAAAAAACAATCCAAAAGGTTAATGAAACCAAGAGCTGGTTCTTCAAAAAAATCAATAAAATAGACAAACCCCTAGCCAGGCTCACAAAGGAAAAAAGGGAGAAAGCACAAATAAACAGGATCAGAAATGAAAGAGGAGAAATCACAATGGACACAGCAGAAATAAAAAGAATAATCAGTAACTACTATGAAGAGTTGTATGGAAACAAGTTCAACAATCTAGAGGAGATGGACAAATTCCTACAACTCTACAATCACCCAAAGCTAAAGAAGAAATAGAACACCTAAACAGACCAATTACAAGCAGCGAAATTGAAATGGTAATCAAAAACCTTCCCAAAAACAAAAGCCCAGGACCTGATGGATTTACAAACAAATTCTACCAAACATTCAGAGATGAATTGGTGCCTATCCTTCACAAACTCTTCCAAAAAATTGAGAAGGAAGAGACAATACCAAACATGTTCTATGAAGCCAACATTACACTAATACCAAAACCGAATAAGGACAACACAAAAAAGGAAAACTACAGGCCAATCTCCCTAATGAACACTGATGCAAAAATCCTCAACAAAATTTTAGCTATCAGAATTCAACAATGTATCCATAAGATAATTCACCACGACCAAGTTGGATTCATTCCAGGGACACAAGGATGGTTTAACATCCGAAAATCAATCAACGTTATCCAACACATCAACAAAAAGAAATATAAAAACCATATGATAATATCAATAGATGCTAGAAAGCTTTCGACAAAGTGCAACACCCATTCATGATAAAAGCCCTTGAAATTCTTGGGATACAAGGAACATACCTCAACATCATAAAGGCCATCTATGAGAAGCCAACAGCCACTATCATTGTCAATGGTGAAAAGCTGAAAGCAATTCCATTAAGATCTGGAACAAGACAAGGATGCCCACTCTCACCACTGCTTTTCAATATAATACTGGAAGTCCTAGCCAGAGCAATAAGACAAGAGAAAGACATCCAAGGAATCCAAATAGGAAAAGAAGAAGTCAAATTATCACTATTTGGAGATGATATGATAATATACATAGAGAACCCCAAAAACTCCACAGAAAAACTAATTCAACTCATCAATCAGTTCAGTAAAGTGGCAGGATACAAAATCAACACACAAAAGTCAGTAGCCTTCCTATACACAAACAATAAATCTCAAGAAGAAGAAATAAAAAAAAACCATCCCTTTTATTATTGAAACAAAAAAAATCAAATAGTTGGGAATAAATCTAACAAAAGAGGTAAAGGACCTATACAAAGAAAACTATAAAACACTGTTAAAAGAAATAGAAGAAGACACAAAGAAATGGAAAGACATCCCCTGCTCATGGATTGGAAGAATAAACATTATTAAAATGGCCATCCTACCAAAAGCAATATACAGATTCAATGCTATTCCAATCAAAATTTCAATGTCATTCTTCAAAGAAATAGAACAATTATTGATGAAATTCATATGGAATCACAAAAAACCCTGAATTGCCAAAGCTCTCCTGAAAAAGAAAGAAGGGAATGGAGGCATCACACTCCCAGACTTCAAACTATAGTACAAAGCCATAATCATCAAAACTGCATGGTATTGGAACAAGAACAGACATACAGACCAATGGAATCGAATAGAAAATCCAGAAATAAACCCACAGATTTATGGTCAACTAATCTTTGACAAAGGAGCAAAGACTATGCATTGGAGCTAAGAAACTTTGTTCAATAAATGGTGCTGGGAAAACTGGGTTGCTACATGCAAAAGAATGAAGCTTGACCACTACCTCACACCATACACAAAAATCAATTCAAAATGGATTAAAGAACTAGACATAAGACCTGAAACCATAAAATATATAGAAGGAAATATAGGCGAAACACTACGTGATTTGCACATCAAAGACATCTTTACAGACACATCACCCAAAGCAGTGATAGTGAAGGCAAAGATAAACAGCTGGGACTACATCAAATTAAAGAGCTTCTGCACAGCAAAAGAGACAATAACAAAAACAAAGAGAAACCCCACCGACTGGGAGAACATTTTTGCACCCAACACTAATGATAAAGGACTGATCACAAAAATCTGCAAAGAGCTGATGAGACTCAACAACAACAAAGAAAAATAACCCAGTCAAAAAATGGGCAGAAGAGCTAAAAAGAAACTTCTCTGAAGAGGAAATGCAAATGGCCAACAGGCATATGAAAAAATGTTCAACATCACTTGTAATTAGGGAAATGCAAATCAAAACTACCATGAGATACCATCTTACACCAGTGAGAATGGCACATATTAAAAAAACTAGCAACAACAAATGTTGGCGAGGTTGTGGAGAAAAGGAACTCTCCTGCACTGTTGGTGGGAGTGCAAACTGGTCCAACCACTATGGAGAGCTGTGTGGAGATTTCTTGACCTACTAAACATAGAGCTTCCATATGATCCAGCAATTCCACTCCTAGGTATTTACCCAAAGGACACAGAAACATCAATTCCAAAGAACACCTGCACCCCTATGTTTATAGCAGCACTGTTTACAATAGCTAAGCTTTGGAAACAGCCCAAATGCCCAAAAATAGATGACTGGATCAAGAAGATGTGGTACATATATACCATGGAATATTACTCAGCATTCAAAAAAGATAAACACATGCAATTTGCAGCAACATGGATGGCACTGGAAGGGATCATGCTCAGTGAAATAAGCCAAAAAGAAAAAGAAAAATACCGGATGGTCTCACTCATAGCAGGAATCTAGAAAACTTAAATAAGGGACCAGGAAAATGAATAACTATAAGAAAGTGAAAATCAAAATCAACAAAAAACTATGAACCAGAGACACTTTTTGGGGGGTGGGGGGCAGGAGGGGAGGGATTGGGTTCAGAATGGGGGGGTTGCAATTGTATGGGGAATATAAAAATAAAATTTATTATTAAAAAACAAACAAACAAACAAAAAAAAGTTCTTTCTCATTAAAGTCTCATTTGTTTTGTGTTGATGCAGAAGATGGCAGAATCTATTTAGAGCAGGCAGGTTTGCGGGGCCTGGGGTGTCCTTCTCCATGTCCTGTAAACAGTACTTTTGCATTAACTTAGTTGGTTTGTAATTATTCCCCATTGTCCAACTCTTGGGAGAGCTGTCTTTTTAAAGTCTATTCCATTTTCTTTGTCTTAAGACTGAGAGTGGCCCCAAAAATTATTAGGTTAAATTGAGTGCAAGTAAATTAAGCAATGGAGACAGTATTTGTTACAGAAGAGAAGGACAGTGGAGTTGATTCCCAGGTCATGGACTAGTTTTAAAAAATGAACCAGCAATAGTAATGAATAGGGTTCTTGAGAGCTTATCACAGGTCGGCATATTATCATCTTATATGTATTCTCTCATTTATTACTCACAGCATCCCTGTGAAGTAAGTGTTCTTATTATACTGATTTTATAAAAGAGGAGACTGAGGAGCAGAGAGATAAATTAAGTAATTTCTGTGTGTGTGTGTGTGTGTGTGTGTGTGTGTGTGTGTATGTGAGGGGGAAATACCAAGGTGTAAGAAAGAGAAGCTGTCAGGAGTCTATGATTCTTCTGTTATTTTAGACTTGATGGGTTTATAGGGAAAAATTCATTTTTCTTTCACAATCATTTCATTGAAAAATCCACATTAGTTTAAATCTAAGGTTGAAAACAATACCCCAAGGGTCAAATATTTGGTTTGGCTACACTGTGTTAAAAACAAAATTGTGGTTAATATTTAAAATTGGGAGATTTTATACAGAATTATTCTGGGCTTCCCTTTCAGAGTTTCCCTTAAACAACCAGAAGAAATCCTGAGACTTTCTGTGCAGCAAGAGGTAACTGGAGGGGAGTTGTGGTAGTTTATTCTGGCAGCTTCTTCACTCCCCACAACCCCCTCCACTTCCTACCATTCCCCAATATGGAGCCACACCCCCAAATGCCACTCTGACAAAAGGAAGGTTTTGAGCTGAAAGTAACTGAAACAGCAGACACAGGGGGAGTGGGGATGTCTCTGCCCTTCCCCAGCTGCCTGAATGGCCCTTATGATGTGTCCACACATCCCTACCCCCCACCACATTCCATACCAGCATAGAACACCTTATGACCAGAGACTAGTCAACATTGAGGAACAGTCTACAAAAACACAGCTTACTTGCTAACTATCCCTTATCTTCCATTCCTTTCTCCATGATCGCCATCCCGCAGTTTGTTGTCCCTAAAGGCCTAACTCTCCTCCCTTTGCTGAGTCACTCTTCTGCAATACCATTGTTCTTCCTGATGATGCTATCCAAGTCCCAAATTCTAACCACTCCTTTGAGTCACACATCACTGAGTCTTCCCACACATCTGACCAAAGTGAGTGTTAATGTGCTTGTCTAATTTGCAGGATCCCAGCCTAGAATCTAGGAAGGCCAAAAAATAAATAAATAAATAAAAAGTTTTACTTCTGATTTCTTTTGGCGAGGTGTTGGGTTCAGAGAAAAGTTTCACCGGAGTTCCCCTTTCAGTGACACATGGTGAGTTTCCCCCATGAGGCAGCGATGTTTAGTTGTATCCAAAAGGGCAGGTTTACTATATTAAAAGAAGGAAAGGGAAGGAAAGGACACTTGCACAGACTCAAGCGGGCAGAAAGAGCTGCCTGTGAAAGGGACAGGTTTGTTAAAAGAGATGCCTGCATTGAAACAGGCAGGCAGGGGCCTCCCTGGTGGCACAAAGGGTAATACACAACCTATGTATGAAGCTATCCACAGCCACTGCATCATGAGTTCAATCCCCAACCAGGGAGGTACCCACATGGTGCAGCAGACCTCTCCTGTCTCGCACGCTGCTCCCCTCAGCAGTGTATTTCAGTCAGTTTACCTGTACTGTTCACTACTCTGTCTCTGGAGAATCCTCTCACCCCTCACACCTCTGGCCTGTACCCCAGTTCTTGTATGCATAAATAAATAAATCTCAAAAAAAAAAAAAAAAAAGGGAAACAGGCAGGCAGGAAAGGTGCCTTTTGCCAGGGCAGGAACTATACTGTAAAGTGTTGCTTTTGAGAGGGGTGATTTCCTTTGTGTAATTGTTTATCTACTGTTAAATTAATTACTTCCAGGGTGTGACTAGGTTGATTTGTAAGGGACACTGATTCTCTACAGTGGCCCTTCATTTCTGTACCCTACCTCTGGTGTGCTCCTCCAGATACTTCCCATAGCACTGATACTTACTATAGACTTTGACACCTACAATTTTTCATTCTTATCTGGTTTTAGAACTATGTTAATAATTTCTAGCCCCACCCTCCAGTTTCTGGTCTTGTGATGCCTCCATCCTAAATTTTCTACCCTTTGGCTCTATCACTCCCCTTCAGAGGCTATGGCCAGTACTCATGTTGTCTGATCTGGCTCCCTTCTTCTATTGCCTGGTCCTCAGAATCCCTTTAGTTTGAGATACCTACCTGTTCTACAGTGGTCTTCAATACTGTGGATTGATTCTACAACAGAAAAAGGACTTTGAGAGTCTTTTGAGAATCAATGATCTTTCTAAATTGGAAGGATGAAGTATTGTCAAAATAACAACCTCATTTTCCAGTGTGGGAAAAATTACTGGAATAATTTCTCTAGAAAGAAACAATTTCGTTACGTGGAAAAATCTGCCTCTGTTCGGCAACTCTTGAATGGAAGTTTCAAACATTAGAACCTTGCCAAGCCAATTTTCCCCTTTCAGATTTAACACTGCTCCATTTATCTCGGTGGGGACTAAAGACCAACTAAATTTGAAGTCATAAAGCTCAGCCTTTTTGAATGATTTTGGTCAAAACAGCACTTTTGTAAGCAGGCAAAGTGTGCTTATTTAACGTTTGTTTCTTCCTTCTCAAAAGAGACTAAAGAGACATTTCTAAAATTTTCGCCAAACATTTCACCGCTGAGAGAATCAAAAGGGAGAGAATTTTAGTTGGAAAAAGAGACGCATATTTCAGGGTGTTATCTCTCTCAGAAATAGGAGATTATAATGGAATCGGGGTTCCTCCCCCTTGCCTTTAACTAGAATGAATGCTTCTGTGATCACTGTAATAAAGATGCTTTGCATTTATATAGCGCCATTCATTCTTCTGAGGAGCTCAAAAAGCTTCACAAACATTATCTCATTAAATCCTCTCAACCTCCCTGTGAGAGAGGTAAAGACAAGAGAGATTATCCCTGAGGTACAATGTTCCCTGGGGGTGCTAGGGTGAGAAGAGCAACCTATAATCCTGGGGTTTGTCCCCACTGGGCTGGAAATGGTGTTCTGGTCTACAGAATGCAGGATGGCGTCTCCCATGAGGAACAGTACCTCATAGGGGCTGTCAGGAGTGACTTTGTTCCCCATGTGTCCTGGCACAGCCTCTGGAGGTTTATCCAAAGGGGGGCCATGTTTGAGTTCTCCCATCTGGAAGATGTTTGGACAGAGGAGGCATTCAGGGAATACTGCGCAATGCATGAATGCCACTTTAGTCTCAAGACATCCAGCTGCACTTGGTTAGGCTCGTGTTCAGCTTGTACCCAAGAGCTGAATTTGTAGAGGTTTTCCTTTACTTTGGAGATGCTGGGGACCCATGTTTAAATGTGCTAGTGGAATAGTTATACCTGGTGATGACTTTAGATTGGGGGAAGAGACTTGTTTGGGATACGCGCACCGCCGTATTGGCAATGTGTGTATGTGGAAAGGGAAGGAAGTCATTGCTTGGGTTAATCATAAATTAGCAATGATATTGATCTCCAGGGCAACTGACTGGCCCAGAAGGAAAGTGGATGGCAGTGAGGGTGTGGGGAAGGAGTATGAAGAATGAATTTTAGTAAAAATGGAAACTACTGACTCCTTTGTACTAACATTAGAACCTTGCCAAACCAATTTTCCCCTTTCAGATTTAACACTGCTCCATTTATCTCAGTGGGGACTAAAGACCAACTAAATTTGAATCTATAAAGCTCAGCCTTTTTGAATGATTTTGGGCTCAGCATTCACCATTTCCACTCTAAATGCCCTCACTGGAGACAGATAGAAGGGTTGGTAAAAACTAAGCAGACCACTCCTCAAGGAGTTTTCAAGTAACCAAATCATCTTTGGTCATCATTTTTGACCCTAATCTTTACCATCAAAAAGTAATTCTTAATGGGAAAACACTTCTCCACCCTTTTGGGTTCTTCTCAACATGGTCAGGCAAACAAATTAACAGAAAACAGATTAGTAGGAGAAAAAGAACAAATTTAATTACATATGCATGGAGAATTTAGATGGCTGTACATTTTAGAGTAAATGGGACAAACTAAGGGTTTGTTGGGAGGAAAGGATGTCCTGAATGAACTTCACAAATAGGTTTTATGGGCCCTACTCCCACCCCAGACCGGCGATCTAAGACACCAAGGACTACAAATCCCATAATGTCATCACCACCGAAGGGAGGACTGCTGGGAACTGAGGGTGGAGTTAAGCAGTCAGGCTTGGTATATAACCAGATATGTGGGCCTTGAGGGTGGTTGGCTTTCATAGTGCTACTGGGGATCCAGCTCAGAGGAACTGGTAGGATGCATTCACCAATTTATCTCCTGTGTGTGTCAGCAGTTGAATTTCATTTGAAGTCCCTTTGAAGTGTGTGTATGTGTGTGTGTGTGTGTGTGTGTGTGTGTATGTGAGGGGGAAATACCAAGGTGTAAGAAAGAGAAGCTGTCAGGAGTCTATGATTCTTCTGTTATTTTAGACTTGATGGGTTTATAGGGAAAAATTCATTTTTCTTTCACAATCATTTCATTGAAAAATCCACATTAGTTTAAATCTAAGGTTGAAAACAATACCCCAAGGGTCAAATATTTGGTTTGGCTACACTGTGTTAAAAACAAAATTGTGGTTAATATTTAAAATTGGGAGATTTTATACAGAATTATTCTGGGCTTCCCTTTCAGAGTTTCCCTTAAACAACCAGAAGAAATCCTGATAGTTTCTGTGCAGCAAGAGGTAACTGGAGGGGAGTTGTGGTAGTTTATTCTGGCAGCTTCTTCACTCCCCACAACCCCCTCCACTTCCTACCATTCCATTTCACATTGGGGTTATCCTGTAACAGGTTTATATCCCGAGTAAAATAGGGACTTGGGACTAGGAAGGAGGGGGTCTTCACAGAACTAAGTGGGTATGACTTCATATGACAAAACCAGATGCTCCAGATGTTTGCTCTGCCTTAAAAAGGTTATTTCTGGAGATTAGCCTAATTCTATGTAATTGTCATTCTTTTTTTTTTTTTTTTTTTTTTTTTTTTTGTGGGACCCTCACCAATGGCCAGGGATCGAACTGGTGCTGCAGAGGCTGTGGGCAGCCTCTCAACCCAGTGCTCAACCGCTTCGCCACCAGGGGAGGCCCTGTAATCGTCATTCTTTAAGGCAAGAATAACAGTTTCTCTTGAATCCCATAAGGCTTTAACACACCAAGGTGACAAATATTGGGAAAAGGATGCTCTGGACATCTTGGGAAAAGTCTATGTGAACATTTTTGGGTCTGTCACAGGTCTACAACACAGGAATACAATGTTGTCCACTGAGAATGTGGAGAAAAATACTAGATAGTACAGTTGACCCTTGACTAATGTGGGGGGTCAGGGGTGCCCACCCACACACAGTTGAAAATCCATGTATAACTTATTGCCAGTTCTCTGTCCATAGGGTTGATTGAATCTCAGGATTCAAAACCCGCTGATAGAAAGATAATCAGCATATAATTGGACTCTCAGTTCAAACCCATGTTCTTCAATGGTCAACTGCATACAACCATACACCATTCTTATTCTGAATGAACAGGTCATGTACTTAAGAACAAAAGTAAACTCTCCAGAGACTAAGTATGTGAATATCTCTCAGGAAGTAACAATCATCAGGCAAATGCAAGGTGTTTTCTTGTTGATGATTTGACTATAGAGCTCATTTAATTCAATTCCTTCTTTCAGTTCAATATAACTATTATTTATAGAGCATCTATCAAAACTGAAAGCCAAGCAGGATAAGTGACTTAGTCAAGATCACATCATTATTTATGCCATTGAAAAAATAAGAACAAATCAACTCCCCAGAATTAATATTGCTATTTTTCATAGGAACAAATAAAGGTTATATTAAGCACAGTGTGAATTCATGCTAATGAAATACAGTTACGGTTTTTAGTAAGCACAATTTCTATGCCTTCTGGGCCCTGGATATGAGCATAAACAACATGCTTATCAGAGATCTCATACTTCCAGATACTAGCAGTGATGTAAACCAATGGTATTTCAATAAAACGATTAAAAACAAAAAACACTGAGATTATATAAATGGGAGATAGAGGTGAGGTATGGGGACAATTAGAAGTGGAATTTAAAAAGATCGTGAGGGTCTAAAACTATAGGCGAGAATGAATAAGATATATTATTTTTAAGAAGCATGGACTCTTTTTAGTTTCTAGGTCAGCTATGCAAGGACAAAATATAGGTGCTCTGTGACGCTGGTCCAGAGATTTTAGTAAAATATGCGTGTGTCATTCTCTCAAACAACCAAGGACTAAGACCCCATTGATACAAGCAACCAAACTCTTGGTGGCATATGCGAATCAACCTGTCATTCTGCAACAAATCTCAAGACCCCCAAATCTTTATATTCTCTGGAATGCTCTGATGAACTGTCAGCTCTAGAAAGGCAGACACACAGGTCCAGGGAGTATTGTTGAGCAGAGAGGGAATGTCCTTAGCCCTAAAGCACTGTTAGGCTCCCATCTTCAGCTCTAGAGGAACAACTGGGCTTGGGGAGGTGACCCAGCCACTGAGTGGAGAGGAGGTGGGACTGGAACAGCACCTCCAACTCCACCCCAGGGCACTTTCCTTGTTGGGAGGGAATCCTGAAGGGCTGGCTGCAGCCCCAGGAAATATGTGGCAGCTTGGGGATGAGAGGGGAGCGAGGGAATTTTTCAGAACTTGGCCATCTCCAATCCCACCAGAGTCATTTCTCCTTCCTTTCTGGACCCCGAAGTCACAACAGCCAACACACAACACGGCCAATAGGGAAACAACATCATGACCCTCCGAGGCCAACAGGCCCCTTTTGCTTTCACCTCAGGTACTTAGAGGGCTCTGCAAGCAGTGTTGGTGTTGCCATGGCAACGGAAGCAGGCCATTAGAGCATTATCGGGAAATGTGAGGACTTGGGGGTCTATAATTCACATGGGCAGCTGAGCAGCTGCAGGGGATTAATGGGGTCTCACCTGCGCAGGGCGGTGCCAATGTCGCGCATTAACGATAACGCCCCCCTCTCCCCTGCCTGCCTGTGTAAGACAGGAGCAAGTGCAGGTGACGCTTGCTTAACTGGGGGACCTGTGGCTCCTCCTAGGGGCCTGGAGAAGAGGAGTGGTGTGTGTGTCTGCAAACAGATCAGGCTTCTTTTTCAGTCCTGGTTGGCAGTTCCCTGCCTCCACCTCCTGCAGGTCACACCACCCTTTGCTATTCTACTTGAAACTAGAGATAGCAAAGGGAATTTGGATTCTTGGCAACCCATGAAGAAGGCACCCCTTAGCCAAGACAGACTGACACAGGCTGGGGCACTGGGACTGGTTCTGTAGGACAGTGGAAGGCTGGGTCAGAGAATATAATAGAATCTCTTGGGAGGAGCAATGACGCTGGTGGGCCTAGAGATGGCCAAGTTCTAAAATATTCCCTCACTCCCCGCTCACCCCACAGGCTGCCACATATTTCCTAGAATATTTCCTGCAGCCAGCCCTTCAGGATTCCCTCCCATCAAGGAAAGTGCCCTGGGTTGGAGTTGGAGGTTTTGTTCTAGTCCCACCTCCTCTCCGCTCATTTATCTCCATTTCTGCCTATCCTGTAATCCTTTATGTAGTAGCATTTTACAGAGCCATGGGAATGCTTAACATCAGACTCTGAACTGGACTTGGCTTGCAATCCCAGCTTTATCATTTATTATCTGTGACCTTGAGAGGCTACTTAACTTTACTGTGTTTCAGAAAAGTCCTGCATCTGTATAATGGAATTAATAATAGAAACGACCTCCCCACCTCACCCCTTTTTTTAAAAGATCTTGCTTTTTTTTCTTAAAGATTTATTTTTTTATTTATTTATGTATACAAGAACTGGGAAGTTGTTATAAGGATTGCATGAGTGAATACACATGATATTTTCTTGGCATATATTAAGCATTAAATACATGCTAGTTGTTACTATATACTAGTATCATTAATATCAGTCTGGATTTGCATAATGAGATGTCTTATCAAATAAGAGAGTTAGGAAAAACGACCTTCTACTATATGTGGGATAGCTTTAAACATCGGTTTATATGTCATTCTTGGCTCCCAATATCTATTTGCTGTAAAGGTGATTTGGCTTAGCAGAAAGCAAGGCTTTATTTTGCTATAGGTAAGCTGCATCCTCTGATGCTGACCTCATTGAGTTGAATGGTCCCATAACAATAGCATTCACAGGGCTTGGGCATAAAGACAGGGTTGCCATTTAAGGTTGAGTTGGCTGCGTCCTGTACCAGAGCGGCTGGCCCACAGCTGAGTACAAGTTGAATTTAATCTCTGTTCTACTCTCTAAACTGTGTTTCCTTGATGGGCTCAGTCAGACTGGAAGAAATACCTTTCCTTAATTTTCACAAAGATAACCTTTGGACTTTCAGCAACCTTGTGACCTATTTGGAAAGGTCACAAGAAATACAAACCTAGACCAGAAAACAAAAAGGGGAGGAGGGAAAGACATTTCATTAAGATGCAGATACTGGATGAAAAACATCCAGCAAGGAATCCTCTGAGTTTGTTTTTGTCATCTGAATTTCTTGTATTTTCTCAATCTGATGTCTCTCATCCTCTTTCTGTTATCTTATGGAGCATTGGATTAATGTTGATGTGATCAAATCATCTTGCCTACATTGGAAATGCCATGCAGTCACCACATCCTTACCCATATTTTTATGTGCGCACAAGTATGTCTGCAAATGAGGAAACGTGAAGATGCAGAAATGCCTTTATCCCCCTTTAGAATCAGTCTGTGTTTAGCTGATTTGGAAAGTCTAGTAGCTTCCCCTCTCAGAAAAATCTGGAAAGAACCACCATGTCAGGAATTTGCTCTGCAGAGTGGAGTTTTAGTAAGATCACGCTGCCCATACTTACTCACAGGCACAGGTC
This sequence comes from Talpa occidentalis, assembly GCF_014898055.3. Lineage (NCBI taxonomy): Eukaryota > Metazoa > Chordata > Mammalia > Eulipotyphla > Talpidae > Talpa > Talpa occidentalis. The sequence goes on from NW_023601212.1 coordinate 58,502,512, forward strand.
TGGGGAGGTGGTTGTTAGCTGGAAAAATTGGAAAAACCAAGGTTGCTGCCTTTGTCTTCAAGAGCTAACTGAAGCTGATCGCAGCCACTATTTAGAGACTGAGCCATTCATTTCAAGATATGCTTGTATCTCTCTGTGACTAGCAAGAGCTCTTTCTAGGCACTCGTGGGACATAATCTTACGGCAGGAGGTAAAAGGGGCAAAAGTTAATGGTCCTGCACTCCATAAAAGCTGTGAAACTTTGGTAAACATCCAGCTACCCAGCTTCTGGTCTGATACTCAGGATAATTGATCTCCCTGAGTGTTAGTGGGGATAAAATGCTACAAAGCACATGCAAATAATGGAACACTACAAACAATCAACAAACAGATTCAACTAAGGGTCATCAAGAACCTGCTATGTGCCAGGTATTGAGCTAAGCAACACACACAGGGAAATTATTCTCAATTTGCTTATGATCTGTGAAATGAGGAGGTTGTATTACATTATCTCTATAGTCCTTTTCAGCTTTAGGGCTATTTTTTTTATTCTATTCTTATCTAATGCAATAATCAAAGAATTTTAGAGCTGGCAGGGACAGTGGGGAAGAAAGAACAAATATACATGCAAAGCACATGAGAATAGTTCAAGAAAAGGCAGGAAGAAACTCACACAACGAAGTGAAGGTCTATTGGGAGGAAACCCTATGCCCACCTGCCAGATCTCTCGGCAGCCTCTGCACAGAGTCGAGGACCACTGCAGGTATTTGGCATGTAGAGGAGGGGATATACCTATCAGACCTCCCTCTGAATAGTTTTGAAAATGTATAGATCTGCTGTTAATTGATAATACGGTAACTGGGTAGTCCCCAGGAAAAGGGGAGGTTCCAGGTACCCTGCCCCACCCAAGGGAGGTTGGAGCTGAGATGGGAGAAGAAGAAGCTAGATAGGAGACGGGAGTGGGAAGGAAGCGGGATGGAGAGCCAGAAGGAGACCCGGAGGAGGCACATGGAGCAGAGAGACATGTGAAGAAACTGTGCTTGCTTCCTGGTCATGGACTGTTTGAAACATGTGGGTGAGAGACCCGTGGGGAGGTTAACAAAGGCAGTTTTTATCTTGGTTTAGATTTTGCTCTTTCCTCCCAGACATGTCTGACTTTTTCTGACCCTCTTCTGTGGGTCCCCGCCAGAAGGTGCTTTAGACTTACGTCAGGCTTTTGGGCCTTGCTTTGGGTCAATCCTGTTTGGCTGGACTTTTACCCATGAGAGGATGGATAACTTTGGGTGCTTGATTTAGAAACTATATTCTTTGTCTTTTCTGTATTGTATTAAATTATATTAAAGTTTCTTCCCATTAAAGGTCTTATATGTTTTGTCTTGATGCAGAGGATGGCAGAAACTGTTTAGAGCAGGCAGGCTTAGGGGTTTTGGGGTGTACCTTCTCCTTGTCCTGTAATAATACAAATATTTGCTCTTTTGCCAATCTACCAATCAATTAATCAGTCAGTCAAAATCCTAAAGCTACCTGTTCCCCAACTCAAAGGATCAAGGCAAGAAATAGTTTTGTGGTAATTGCCAGGAGGCTGTACTTTCTGCTCGTCCTCTTCTGTGTCACTGGCTCTCAGATTGTGTCAGGGTTTTCTGAAACATAGATACCCTGGTCCAGCCCCCAGAGCTTTTGATTTAGTAAATATGGGCAGAGCTGGGAAATTTGCATTTTTAGAAAGTTCCCATGTGATGCTGATGTTGTCATTTGAGGCCTATACTTGGGAGAACAACTGGTCTGAATAATATCACAGATCAAGTCTAAAACAGAGGTGCATACTTAGGGCACATTGTTTTGATTTTCAAACTACAGGCTATCTTTGACTCAAATCCTAGATGACCCTATGTCCTCTTGTGTTGAGGAATAATGCAAACAACAGCCTGAAGAAATTACTGGCATTTTCACTCGTAAAGAAGTTGAGAATGTCAGCAGTTGTATCTCCCAATATCTTCTTATTAGGATGCAGCAAAGAAATTAGTTCTCAGAAGCAGAAAAACAGTTTTTCCAGAATGACTGGGGTACTTTCCCTTTTCAGGTTACTTGACTTCATTTTCCACTAGAAAGCTCTGAGACCAACAGAAAGCCTATTTCTAATAAACAGGCAGAACCTTCTGGCACATATTTTAGGGGACTAATTTTCCCTGTCATATATTTTTTTCCTATCTCGTTTTCCCTGTTAAGCTTTCTCAAATCCTTCCTAGACAGAGGAGAGAATAAATAAATACATAAATAATGAAATAAAGAAATGGTGAAAATTATGTGCACCAGTTCTGTGGGGACAAGAAATAGGGCTGTAATAGAAGTTGGTGTCAGTAAATGCGTGTTGTTTGTCTGCTTTAGTGTGGTAGGTAACAAAAGTGATTTACCCAAGATCCACCAGCTATATGCTGTAGACCTGGCACTAAGGTATAAATCTTCTTGCTCCAGCAACAGAGACTTTTTTCTAGTCTTTCCTGCTTCCTGTACATAAAGCATTGAGATAACTGGGCTCCTGCCTTGGTGTTTGGTGTCAAGTTATCCAACCTGAGAAATCAATAAAATGAGTTTGCCTCAAGTCCCGTCATTCTCTTACTCCCATAGGAAATAGGAAGAGGTCAGCAGGAATTTATCAAAACTTGAGGAGACCGTCTGAATCATTAATAAAGAATTTTTTCGAGTTGGGAGAGGGTTGATATTTCCTCCCACTTCTCGACAGTCACTGTGGTAATTATTAAATTGACACCAGCAGGTGCAAGAAGTGTTAGATTTGTACAGAATGCTAAAAATGACACTTCAATGAATTCAGGCTCATAGTAGCGACGAAAAGTGATTCTAATGGTTAAGTAACAGCCATTGCTCATGTAATCCACTCCTCAGGGACTCAAGCAGGGGTGGTCTGTGTGGATCAATTGGGACTTAACATCTGTGAATGGTAAAGTGTGGAAACCCTCTGACCCTGCACATCTTCAGGGAGGCCAAGTGGGTGAGTCCTTCATCTGGTCTCCCACCATGCCCTGTGCCATGTACCTAACACACTGTACTGAAGTCATCTGTTCCCATGTCCATGTGGCTGGACTGGAGACGACCTCAAGGGACAGTCAGATAATGTTCCAGAAGGGTCAGCTCAGAGAAAAAAGCCCCCTTTTATTTTTGTTATTTTATTTTCAAGTGAGTACTTTAAAGGAGGATTTGAGGGCCTCCCACGGGTGGTGGTGCAATGGGTTAAGACGCAGCCTATGAAGCTATCTGCAGCCACTGCAGCACAAGTTTGATCCCTGGCCAGAGAGCTACCCACATCATGCAGCAGACCTCTCCTGACTTACTCACTGCTCCCCTCAGCAGTGTATTTCACTGTTCTATTCCCCCTGTTCTATTCCCCACTCTGTCTCTGGTGAATCCTCTCACACCCCAAACCTCTGGCCTGTACCCCAGTTCTTGTATGTATAAATAAATAAATCTTTAAAAAAAAATAAAAGAGGATTTGAATGCTTTTAATCCGGCTATGGGGGTTGGGAGCCATATACCTATACTGATTATCCCTTGTTCCCACTGTAATCTGTTGAACCCTGAACAACCTTGACCATCTTGGTTGAAGAGCCAAACTGAAGGGGTCAGAGATGGAGAGATTAGGACAATGTCACCCTCCCCTCCCCCAGCCACCCTCTCCTAATGAATTCTTCAAACAGTACCCAGAGCAGGAGATGGGAAGAGGCGGGCCAGCCTCCTAGGCAGCTGCATTAATCTCCCTCCATCCCCTCAGCCTGGCCAAGATGGATGGCCCTACAGCTAGCTAATGTTTAGTGGGGGCTTAGTAATAAGCTTAATTCAGCATTTCTTGTGCCTTCCAAGAGCTCCTTCCCCATCCAGCACGTGACTAGCCCTGAGAGGTAACAGTTACAACAAAGGTCTGAGCTAAGGTTCCAGCAGAAGTGTACTGGCCTCACCCCTGTTTTTACAGGTGGGAAGACTCAGGCTGGGAAGGTCATCCCAGATCTCAGTGGGAAGGGGGGAGTAATGAAAAAACTCTCCCAGCCGATGCTATCTGGTTGCCCAGAGAGAAAGGGAGGGAAGCTAGAAACAGACCAGCAGACTCCACTGCGCTCCAACTTCTTGAGAACCTGTGTTTATGCTGCCTCATCCCTCCTCTCCCTGTGATTAAATCCCATTTGTCCTTTGAAAACCAGCTTATTTTGTGTACAACTGATGTATTGATTCTGGTTTTGGTGGGGCTTTCAGAGTCAGTTCCTGTGTATGCCCCACTGATGTACCACAACCCCCAGAGTGCTCGGTGCCCTCATTCTGTTGCCCTCTGCTGTGGCGTCAACCAGGGTGACATGACCGCTTGTGACCTGCATCATATCTGTAAGTGCCTGGGGGAGGACACATAAAGTGTGGCATTTGACCCCAAGGAGTTTACAGCCTAGAGAGGAGAAGAAACCATAATCAAATAAAACACCCAGAGAGCAGAGTCTGACAAGGTGTGTTAATGGGTCTGCTTGGATTTCATCTTTTTTCCTTCTCCAAGGTACTGAACAGAGGTGTGGGCTAAGGGTGGAATGACAAAATGGCGGGCAGCACAGGGATGGAGGCTCATAGCTCATTCTCAGACCTGGCAGCCAGACCTCACATCATAAAGAATTGTCTATAAATAAATGGTTGATCCAACAAAAATCATAGACTTCGGCGTTAGATGGACCTTGCTTTGAATTCCAGCTCTTCCATTTACTAGCTGTCTGGCCCTAGGAAAGTTATTTAACCTGTCTGAATTTCAATTTTCTTATCTACAAAATGACTATGATCATATCTAGCTCATTTAGAGATTTATGTGACTCAAGGAGGTCAAAATGTCTAGCGTTGTGCTTTGGTCAATATTGGCCCTTAAAAAAATGTCAGTGCGTTCATGTATTTTCTTAGTCATTGAACAAATATATAACAAGCATCTGCTACGTACTAGACATTGCGCTAGGCCTGGCATACATCAAGGTGACTGAAACAGACAAGAGTCCTTGTCACCGTGAACATGGCATTGTGGCCAGGGAAACAGATAAGCAGATGGACAAATAGAATTCAGTCTGCTAACTGCAAGGATGAAGGAGGTAGAGTGTGCTGGGGGAGACCAGAGAAGACAACATTTTTTCATTCTTAATATTTCTATCCCCATCTCCTCGGTCACTCGTATTATTTTTTCTCTTGTAAGATTAGGTGTGGCCAAATTGATTTTTTTCCTTTTGTTGATAAATCTTTAGTGCTCTAAGGAATTGCTGGTCACTCATCTGCCCAACCAGCAAGCATGACAGCGTTCTCATCTTTCAGTTTCTTGCCTCCTTGCCAGGTTGTTCTCATCATTGTTCAATAGGAGGCTTAACCCCTTGATTGCTCTCTGCTCTTTGGCCCATGGCAGGTGGGGAGGGGTTGACAGGGAAAGATTTTGTGTTGGGAAGGGTTAGGCCAAGGTCTGGATGGAAAAATCCCCAATATTGAGCTGAAGGAAGGAAGAGGCAGAAGCAGATTGCCTGCTCTTTGCTTCATCCACTCTTTCGTTCTTAAACAGACAATAATTTATTTGATGCGGGCTGAGATTTATTTCATGACTTACAAGACTGGATATTTTGGGGCAATAAAAATTTGTCAGACTATTCAGACCTGTCATCTTCTGAGTGCCTTCTTCAGGCGCCAAGGTTTCCTTAACTACCCAGATAAGTCTTCGATGACTGTCGGCTCCTCTGTCAAGGGAATGTTTGTTTTCTACTGACTGCCAAGCAGGGCTCTGTGGGCCCGCCTGGGTCCACAAGGATGGATGCTGGGCCTAGAAGAAGCCACACTCCAGGCCGAGAATGATGTACATAAAATGAAAAAGATGGTTTACTGTGTTGGCACAGTTTGAAGTACTGTGGTCACCTCAGGGAAGTGAGGTAGTGAGCTATAAGGGAAAAAGACCTCAAATGTGAATTTAGTAGCCCCCAAATTATAGTTCTTTTGCAAATCGATGTACATGACTTTATGCTTTACTCTTTCTGTGTCTCAGTTTTCTTGTGTAAACAAAGGGGACACTCCTAGCATCCCCAGGAAAAGATATTAGGTGGCAGAATTCCTGAACTTGACTTACAGATGTGTTGTTCACAGTGTCCCTGTTGATGATCTACCCAGACCCCACACTTGCTCCAGCCTCTGTGAGCCCCTACTTCTCTATGCCTAGTTTTCTTCTGAGGTCAGCCCTCTGCCCAGAATTACCCGTAATTTACCTTTCAACACCTCATCCCCCTCTGACTCTCAGCCAGTGCTTGGTGCATGTGGGAGTCCAAAGACGTAAGTCTAAACAAACTCTGAGATAGCCTGCACACTCACAGCTCTCTGAGGAGCCAGCTAAGACTACAAAATGACTATGATCATATCTAGCTCATTTAGAGATTTATGTGACTCAAGGAGGTCAAAATATCTAGCGTTGTGCTTTGGTCAATATTGGCCCTTAAAAAATGTCAGTGTGTTCATTTATTTTCTGAGACTGGAACACTGCCTGAAATATCACCTTTGCTTGGCTTTTTCCCCTTGCTTTTCCAGCTTTCCGCTCTCTCCTGCAAGTGTCCACGGAGCAACTTTCAGATAGATCCTTGTTTGGGGATCTCCCTCAGGAAAAACTAACCTATGACACCTTTCAAATATGAAAGGTTAATAGAGCTTGTTCTTCTAAAACATCCACTTACCCATTTTCTTTCTGTTCCTTCTTTTCTGTATTACCAATATTCTAGCTATTCTTTTGGTCAGTAATGGAGAATCATTGAGAGTGAATGACCTTGAGATTATAGGACAAATGTTAAACTTGCAAATGGCCCAAGTGAAAAAGAAGTTACCTACAAGATAGAGATTTCAATTCCTTATAGCTTACATGGTCTCTGGCGTTGCAATCTTGCTAAGTATTTTGGCAACTCAGTAACAACATCCAAACTTGTGCCTACAACATATACATACATGTTTAATGGGAAGGGTGCTTCTTGGAAAAAGGTAAAGACTGGAGACATTGACCCCAATTCTAAATGGCAACAGATCTCAGCGTTCTTCTGAGAACGGCTCATATTGTACCTCTTTGTGGGCACATCTTATCTTCCATGCTAGCCTGGAATGATGAATTCTTTGGCACCAAGCACAACCTCTTAACAGTAGTCAGAACTCAGTAAACTTTGTTTGAAAGAATAAAATGGATATGAAGAGCAGAATAATTGAGTAGAAGTGTTCTCAGTAATGGAGTTAGTGAACCTCAGGTCAAGTCTGGCTCTGCACCTTGTCTGCTAGGCAGAGTGGTGTAAGTTCATTTAAACTCATTGCATCCAAGATTTTTTCATCTGTAAAACTAAGATGATACTTACCTACTTCATGAGGTTTTTCAAAGGGTCAGGTGGTAGATTCAAAGGCATCACAATGGAATTATGAAGCACACTGTAGCCAATGGACTGATAGTGGCTGCTATTAAGGGCAAAGAAAGGACAGCAGGCTCTCAGGCCAGAGCCGCTGTGCCTCACTAACAAGTGTCAAGGAGCTTTGCTGTCTGCACAAATCTTTCCTTCAACTGCAACTCACCCTGGAAGTACTACAGGGTGTTAGAGGTCTTTATCATGTCTATTTCAAGAAATCTTCTGAGGGCTCTAGTAAGTGAATTCAGTCAGTAAACTGTGTGATCATGCACATTGCTATGGCAATTTAATAGATGGTAAAGTTGGCATCACAGACCAGAGGGGAGATGGCATTACAAGGCATCTTGGAAAATGATGCTGAGACACTAGCAGACCTCGTGAACTTATTTGCCTTACACATTTGCTACAGATATCGTTCTGGAGAAAAACAGAACTAGATTCATTTAAATGAATAGCACACACAAAGGAAGAATTATGAACTGATGAAAGAACTAAATGCAACAATTAGTAGAAGGTAAATAGAAGGAAATATAAGAGAATTGCTTTGTGACCTTGGCGCAGGGGGAGACCTAAACCAAACTCCAGAAGCCTAAAGTGTAAGGCAAAAAAGGTTGAATAATTAAAAAGGATAGGGACAATGTGGATAAGGTTGACAGATGATATTGGGAGGAAATATAAGCAATGTCTAAAACTGACAAGACTGATAAATAGAATATATAAGGAGTACCTATAAATCACCACCAAAAAGGCAGAAAGTCTAACAGAAAAGTGGGAAAAGGGTAAGCATAGGAAGTAAAAAGAAGACCAATTCCCAAAATGTAATAAGCACAGGAAGAGCTACTCAGTAATTAGAAGTGTGCAGAATATCAGTAATTAGAAGTGTGCAGAATGAAACAACAAAACACCCTTATTTAAAACTGTGGGATTGGCAAAGATTAGAAAGGTAGATGATGCCAAGTGTTGGCAATGATATGGGCTATAGAAACCTTCATGACCTGCAGGTGGAGTGTAATTTGGTGCAGCCATTGTGGAGAGCAACCCAGTGGATCACAGCCAACAGGAGCACATACACAACCTGGGGTCCAGCAAATCTACTCCTGGCCTTATATAGCAAAGAGCTCCCCCCTCCATCCCTTGCCCCTCACACACACTGGTCCACAGAGATGCATGGCTAGGCTCCTTCTCACAGCACGGCATTGGTTCCCTTTGTTTCCCTCCTGAGAGCATGAATAAGTCTAAGGTGCATGTGCCTAGGGCACTCTGAAGCAGGAGGGAGCTATAGACTGGGTAAACATTTAATAGCACAGCTGCAGCTTTCAAGCACAGTGCAATGCAAATAAGCTAAAAATTTGAATATCTACAACCCAATTTGACCTACATAAATATAAAACACAAATCAATAATACCTATAATTTGTAAGAATTTATACTTTCATCAAACTCATTAGAATCATTGCCTATGGGGATGGGAGAACGGGGTGGGAAATGAGGAGAAAAGGCACTAACGGATCAATAAAAAGAAGGGAAAATTAACATTAGGAGTGGGGTCCGTGTTCTCTCTCCTTTTTCAGTAGCTATTGAAGTTGAAATGATTTGCGGGGGAGGGAAGGGTCTTTGGTTGAAGAGGCTAGTTAGAAGATTGTATATTAGTGGAGTCATCTGAGATGTCTTCCTTGAGGGTTCCTTGCAGATAGCCCCACACTCTTGGGCTTGACTTTTACTTTGAAGGCATGGAGATAGTGTCTGCCATTGGTCAGGGACAGTAGGCTCTGGGGACCAACCTGTATTAACTGCGATGCATGAGACAGAAATAGATGTCAGAGGCCAATGGTTACAATGAGAAGTAATTACCGTACAACGAGAACACGAAATGCTGCATGATTAGAACATTCTCTCCCTGTAGTCAAACTACAAGAGAAGTCAAATCATAATCAGAAGTTTTCTTTGAGGAGACAGAGATAAAGTAAAAGGAATTTAAATGATCTTATACAGACTGAGAGAGGAAGATGGATGTTCCCATGACAGGGGACGGTCTTATTATCAGAAACATACTACCAAGAATGGGCCTCCCTGGTGGCGCAAGGGGTTAAATCTCAGTACTATGAAGCTATCCACAGCCTCTACAGCATGAGTTTGATCCCCAGCCAGGGAGCTGCCCACATGGCACAGCAGACCTCTCCTGACTCACCTTCTGCTCCCTTCAACAGTGTATTTCAGTCAGTCTGCCTGTTCTGTCCCCGCTCTGTCTCTGGTGAGTCCTCTCACCACCGCCACCCTCCCCCCACCTCTGGCCTATACCCTAGCACTTGTATGCATAAATAAATAAAATAAAATTTTTTTTAAAAAAGAAAAAAACATACTGCCAAGAATATATATGCATTGGGATTTGGATACATAAGTACCTAATAAATACAACCAATAAATAAAGATAATGATGGGGACCTAAGCACCTTTGAACATAAGCAGAAGTTTGATTCCAGGCAAAGAGCAAAACCAACCACTTTAGGAAAATATATCTTTTAGGGTAGAACTGCCCTGGTCTCTGCAGACCAAGGATTAAATGTAAAGAAGGTTTCTCACACCTGGAAATGCAGATGTTTACCCACAACCTTGTGATCCTGAAAAACAGGATCCTCTCTGGGAAAGACTTAGCCTCTCCTTCCCTGTTGTCTACTTCAGACAAAACCACATAGGGCTTTTTTTAATTACCATTTTTTTTTGTTGTTGTTGTTGTTGTTTTGTTTGTTTTTTTGCCTCAGAAGTGATTAGCTGAACTGCTTGTCCCCACCAATTGATTGGAACAAAAGTGCTAACCAGGGCCTCCCTGGTGGTGCAAGGGGTTAAGATGCAACCGATGAAGCTACCTGTAGCCACTGCAGCAAGAGTTTGATCCCCAGCCAGGGAGCTACCCACATGGTGCATCAGACCTCTCCTGCTCACCTGCTGCTCCCCTCAGCAGTATATTTCAGTATATCCACCTGTTCTGCTCCCTACTCTGTCTCTGTTGAAGCCTCTCACCCCCCACACCTCTGGCCCGTACCCAGTTCTTGTATGCATAAATAAATAAATCTTTAAAAAAAATTGCTAACCAAACTTTAGTTCCACTCATCTCCTTCCTCCAGTTCCCTGAGTATTGCCAGCACTCACAAGTCCATAAAAGCCCTGCCAGAAAATGAGACACTCTCCTGTTCCATCAGGGCCACACCTGGTTCTTTCGGGCCTTTCTCACTCCTGCCTATAAAAGAAAAAACTCCTTTGCCTGACTCTTGGGATGACTGTGGATCTGTGGAGCCAGCCATCTTTCTATTACAATTGCTCATTTCCCCACCCTTGAAATAATCCTTCCTGATAAAACCTTTCTTTATTAAGGATTTTTTTAAGATATATTTATTTATGAATACAAGAACTGGGGTGTAAGGGGGGTGAGAGGATTTACCAGAGACAGAGTGGGGAACAGAACAGGCAGACTGACTGAAATACACTGCTGAGGGGAGCAGCGGGCGAGGCAGGAGAGAGCTACTGTGACATGTGGGTATCTCCCTGGCCAGTCGGGGACTGAACTCATGCTGCAGTGTCTGGTGATAGCTTGATAGCACTGTCTTTAACCCCTGCGCCACGAGGGAAGCCCAAGAATGGATATTTTTAACTTTATGCACCTCGTAGACCATCCTCGGCTGCGTCTGAGTGCCCCAGAGACCTCAGCACTGAGACCAAGTACCTTCTAAGTACAGCAGGAATGAAGGGAGCGAGGGAGAAAGCTGGAGATTCAGACTACCCCCTGGGTCTCAACCACCTCCGTGGAGTTTTCCTTTTTGTGGGGCTACTACATCAGCTCATTACTGAAGCTACCTGATCTTCCTGGTTGGCCTGGAAACCTGGCCATGCAGATGCTTTTGCCCAGTCCTACTTTAAAGGTCATCCTTTGATGTTTCTGTTGAAAACTCACTTTTCCCTTTGCTTGGCTCTTTATGGATGCATTTTTTAAACTAAAGTTGCAGAGTAACTAAACCTGGTCCTTCATTTGGGAAGAAAGCAGTGTAGCTTTTGATGCCCAGAGCCTTGTGATCATCTGGGAATTATTCTTCATTCTGTTGTGTCCTTGTGCAGTGATGTCCACCCCTGCTCTTCTCTAAGGTATAATGTATTTTACTATTTAGGATCCTACCCTGGTCTTTCTCCTGGTCCTGACCCATGAACACATGAGCTAATGGGTTCACTAACTGCACAAGCTATAGAGAACACTACTTATATCTCAAGGGTTGTTCCGTCTATTGGAACCCACAGACGCACAGTTCCTGCCTCTGAGAGGCTCCCAGAAAAACAGAAGAGACAGACACATAAAGTGATATAGCACAACACGATTAAACCTGTAATAGAGACATGAAAAAAATAATAAAGTGCTGTATATTGAGTTTAAATCAATGCAGGGAGGGATGACAAAGAGCAGACAAGTAGCAATTGCAAGTGTTTCATGTTTTAAATCTAACACCTAAGCTTCCTTGGGGCCTTTTCCATGATTTCTTCCTTACAGGTCACAGACTAAGTAATATAGTTCTTTCTATTTGGCAGCAACTACAGAGTCCCAGGGAGGAACTAGAAAACCTACCCAATTTTAATTTTGAAGAGGCAGCCCACAATTTGGGTTTTGAGGTAGAGTGGGCATATCGGGGGAGCTCTAACCTGGATTTTCTTTTTTTCTTTAAGAGTTTATTTATTTATACAAGAACTGGGGTAGAGGCCAGATGCATGGAAGGGTGAGAGGATCCACCAGAGACAGCGGGGAACAGAACAGGCAGATTGATAAAATACACTGCTGAGGGGAGCAACGGGTAAAACAGGAGAGGTCTGCCTCACCATGCAGGACCCTCGCCAGTCAGCTGGGATCGAACAGGTGCTGCAGAGGCTGCGGACAGCTTCACAGTGCAGCGCTCAACTGCCTGTGCTACCAGGGAGGCCCTCTAACCTGGATTTTCTCACCATTCACCCTTGTCTCTTTACAGTCCCTAAGAGTGCCTCCCTTTACTCTTTCCCCAGTAGGTTTCAGAAAGATGGGGGGAAACTCACATTGAGCCCAATCCTACCTTCACTTTCTCTGTACTGCCTTGAGCTAATGAGGACTCCTCGGGGTTCTCAATGACTGTAGTTTTGGTCAGGAGTCCTGAGTCTCTCTTTCAGGCATCTGGTGAGTTTTATAGGAACTCCACTTGAGTGCTTAGGAAATTGGAATTCTGGGCAATAGCCTTCTCTTTCAGGAATGCCCTGCAGGGACAGACACCAGTCAAAGGATCCCGTCTCTGCTGTTATTTAAAGATGCTAGACGCTAGATTCCCCAGGCAGTGTTAAACAAGGGTTTTCCATCCTGAGCGCTAAGTGCTGGCACTTTTAGATATTTTTTCAATTAGGAAAAAAAAAAAAAGCCCACCTCTCTGAACACATAAAATAATGCAACTGTTTTACAAATGAAATAAGGACCTTCTAACCTTGACAAATGTACCCTTAATCTTTCTGTAATGTCTTAAAAATCCCAAACCTCTTATGAGAAGAGAGAAAGACAGAGAAAGAAAGGAAAGTCAGAGAATATGTGGGGATGGAAACGCTTCCCAGGTCCCTGAAAATGTGTTGTTTACTTTAAAATATTTTTCCCATTCATGAGTTTGAAGGATAAGTTTCCCCAAAATGTCTAGAATGGGCTTTTACAAGACATATCACCTTGGCATGTGCCCCTAAGGCCAAGTGAGGCCCTGTGAGCTTCAAGGGAAACTTTTCACCACATAGTGACTAACTAGAAGAGTAAAGATTACCCAGATAAATAATGTCATCTGTAGAAAGCCTTCTTCCAGAAAAACCCCTTTTTTGACTTGGCAAATGGATACCTACAGAGAGCATCTGGTTTTTATGAGTCCCTTTCTCCTCATCTTGTGAGACCCCCTCCTCCTCCTTAATGCCCCAAACCCGTATCCCATTCATTAGCTTAAGGAGAAAAAACCTTCGTCTGTCCCACTTCCTCTCAAATTTATGGCCATGTAAATTCTCATACACATTTAAATTTTTTTCCTAATAATCTGTCTGACATTATTTTGATTACTCAGCCAGCCTGAGAAAGATCTAGAGAACTAGGAAAATCTCTCCTCTGTCCCTACCGCTTGATTACAGTCATTTGCTCAGCAAATATACAAACATGACTGATACTGCTGTGTGCTCATGGATTAGCAAAACCCCTTTATAAAGATGTGTAGGTTCAGGAGGGGCAGAGAATTTACGGGTCCAATAGTGTCTAGAACTTTGGGAGTCTTTAAAAAGTTTTTGATAAACGAATGGGCTAATAAGTAATTTGTGACTTGAGCTATTCAGTTCAGACATCTAGAGCTGAAGTGTATGTGAGTTGGAAAACAGAGAAATGGCTGTCAGGAGAGACTTTGCAGGGAGTCTCCCCTGGACAGTGCTTAAGCTTAAGCGATCTTTCTACAAAGTTTTTCCAATGCAAGGGCATGATCCTTTCAACATCCTCTGATCCTCTCCAGGCCTCTAAGTCTCTGTATTTAGGTCCTATTTTGCTACCTAGCATCTAAACCCTACCTTTTAGTATCTTCCTGGTTCTAGTGGGAAAAGCCAATTGCCAAATTTTGAAGAATTTTGTGAGCCAGTTGACACATTTTAGTAGTTTGAAATTGAGCATGGTGGAAAAATTCACACCATGGATACTGGCAAATCCTGGGAGTCGGCACACATATGTCCTGCTCCCAGCCCTGGCCCAGTGCCGGTCCACCAGCTCACCCTGCTGGGCTCTTCTGCAGACCTCAGCTTGCAGCTGATGTCACTATCACCATGGGACCTATCCTGGGTCTGCCTCTCTGTCCTCTGATGCCAGAGGTCTATTCCTCTGCCCAGTTGTTTGTCTTGTTGCTGTTTGTTATTACTACTGCAGTTACCTCCTGGTCATGTGGTCTTCTTACCTCCACTTAATAATTTCCATCCAGGCCAATGCTCTCTAATCAAGCGCCTCCTCTCTCCTTTTTTGGAAGAAATATTGTTGACAAAGCTAAGGGAGACTGAATCAGAATCTGTTCTCCTGCATATTCAATCTCTATCAAATCCTTATTAAATACCTCCAATAAAGATGAACACGATTGTGATGTCCCCAGGAGCAATGACAATTTAAATCCACATCTCCCACATCACATGGAAGAAGCACGTGCTCTGGAGAATCATGGGCAAATCAAATCTAGCTGTGTTGTCTTGGGCAAGTTTTTTAACCTTTTCAAATCTGTCTCCTTGTTTGTAAATGGAGATACTAGGATTACCTTGCACAACTTCTATCACAGAGATGATGTACACGCAGACACGCAGGCGCTCACTGCTGCATCTTGCTTAAGTGCTCATTGCTAAAGAAACAAGTGTAGTCACACAGAGCTTAAGGACAAGCAGAGATACACTCTGAGAAATGCGTCATTAGGTGATTTTGTTGTGCAAATGTCAGAGTGTACTACACAGACTACTAGCTGGTCTAGCCCGCTACTTAGAATATACGGCATGGCCTATTTGTGTAACAGGGTGGTCCCCAGGAAAGGGGGAGGTTCCCTGCCCCTCCCAAAGGAGGGTGGAGCTGAGCAGGAAGAGGAGAAGCTGAAGAAGGGACTGAGGAAGGAAGCAGGATGGAGCAAGGAGACCTGGAGGAGGCGCATGGAGCCTAGAGACACGTGAAGAAACTGCGCTTGTCTTTTGGTCATGGACTGGGTGACACAGATGTGGGTGAGACCCATGGGGAGGTGACAATGGCAGCTTTTATCTTGATGTTGATTTTGCTCTTTTCCTTCCGGGCTTGTCTGGTTGTTTCTGACTCTTTTCTGTGGGTCCCCACTGGAAGATGCTTTAGACTTGTGGCAGGCTTTGGGGCTTTGCTCTGGGCCAATCCCATTTGGATGGACTTTTACCCACGAGGGGACGGGTAACTTTGGGTGCTTCATTTAGAAACTAGACTCTTTGCCTTACCTGTATTGTTTCCTAGTTTTATTAAAGTTCCTTCCCATTAAAGTCTCCTATGTTTTGTGTTGATGCGGCGGATGGCAGAACCCATTTAGAATAGGCAGGTTTGCGGGGTTTGGGCTGCCCCTCTCCCTGTCCTATAACATTTGGACCACCAAGGATACATGGTCCATACAGAGTTGGCCAAAATGTTGTTTAACAATGCACAGTTGTATACTCTGTTGGTGGGGAGGAGAGTGGAGAAAAGAATATGAGGCCCAAATATGATAGGAAGCATGTCTGGAAGGACAGTGAGACTAGCTGATGTTAAGAAGCAGACTGTGAGCACCCCTGACACCCAGGCCAAGAAGAAATGGGGGTTCCTCCCTTCCTCTCCCAGGCATGGTCTCCTGGCCATATCTTCCTTGTTGAAGCTTTGGTTTTGTACTACTTCCGGGGAATCTGTTTCTCTATGATTTTGTGTTTTATTTCTACCATCCTTTGCAGGAACTTATCATCATTATCATCATCATCTCAGATTAGTTTTTAAAAGTTGGAACACTTAAAGTCACTCCTTCCATTGTCTCCTTCCCTGAGAGTCCCCAATCCTGCTATTTCTAGCACATGCTGTTGAAACTCCCTACAGGCAAGGACCTGGAGTAGCTTCTATGGTAACTTTCTGTCCCCAGGGCTTTCCCTACTAAGTCTCACTCTGAATACTCCTCCTTGGTATTTTCTGCTTCTTAGAAAGGGTATCTTTCATGAGGGCCCCTCAGGCTAAATCCGGTCTCCAGCTTCCCCTCAGCCAATGTTTGAGCATACAGAGGTCCTCAGCACTCAAGTTCTGTTGCTGAGCTGTGGGTTATGTGTATGGTACAGAGGAAACAATGAGCAAAATTATTGGGCCCCGGGGCTCCCTTCCTTAGTGGATGA
This sequence comes from Talpa occidentalis, assembly GCF_014898055.3. NCBI lineage: Eukaryota > Metazoa > Chordata > Mammalia > Eulipotyphla > Talpidae > Talpa > Talpa occidentalis. The sequence goes on from NW_023601212.1 coordinate 58,518,815, forward strand.
CCTGGAGGGTAGCTTCTAGAAAACCATCTGGGCTCACCAGGGAAGCCTGCCACCTAACCAGGGGCTGGTGAGAAAGGCCTCCTTCCTGAGGTTGAAGGGGACAAAGAAAAGGAAATAACTTAATTACATTAGTGGATACACAGAGAGGACAGTGGAGGGGTACGATGAGGGCTGGCAGCACAGCTAACACAATTGTGAATGTTTCATCTTAGAATCCAGACCTAACTAGACTACAATCAAATTCTATTGGCATCTGGTGTATGTCTCCCAGTCAAAGAAGGAAAGAGCCTCTGGGAACTTCTTGCTTCCCTCAAGTTTGCTCTGTGGACTTCTGGATTTCAGGACAGGGCAGATGTATAGACAGTAACATCCTCTCCCCTAAGTCCCCCTTACTGAGATGATATTTTTTTTTATTTAAATTTTATTTTTATATTCCCCATACAATTACAACCCCCTTATTTTGACCCCAAGCCCTCCTTTCCCCACCCCCCTCCCCCCACAGAGTGTCTCTGTGTTATAGGACAGGGAGAGGGGCAGCCCAAACCCCGCAAACCTGCCTATTCTAAATGGGTTCTGCCATCCGCCGCATCAACACAAAACATAGGAGACTTTAATGGGAAGGAACTTTAATAAAACTAGGAAACAATACAGGTAAGGCAAAGAATCTAGTTTCTAAATGAAGCACCCAAAGTTACCCGTCCCCTCGTGGGTAAAAGTCCATCCATATGGGATCGGCCCAGAGCAAGGCCCCAAAGCCTGCCACAGTCTAAAGCATCTTCCAGTGGGGACCCACAGAAAAGGGTCACAAACAACCAGACAAGCCCAGAAGGAAAAGAGCAAAATCAACATTAAGATAAAAGCTGCTATGGTCACCTCCCCACGGGTCTCACCCACATCTGTGTCACCCAGTCCACGACCAAAAGACAAGCTCAGTTTCTTCACGTGTCTCTAGGCTCCATGCGCCTCCTCCAGGTCTCCTGGCTCCATCCTGCTTCCTTCCTCAATCTCTTCTGCAGCTTCTGCTCTTCCTGCTCAGCTCCACCCTCCCTTGGGTGGGGCAGGGAACCTCCCCCTTTCCTGGGGACCACCTTGTTGCATCTGGTTCATAGTTGTTTGTTGATTTTGATATTTTCTTTCTTATAGTTATTCTTTTTCCTGGTCCCTTATTTAAGTTTTCTAGATTCCTGCTATGAGTGAGACCATCCAGTATTTTTCTTTTTCTTTTCTGGCTTATTTTGCTGAGCATGATCCCTTCCAGAGCCATCCATGTTGCTGCAAATTGCATGTGTTTATCTTTGTTGAATGCTGAATAATATTCCATGGTGTATATGTGCCACATCTTCTTGATCCAGTCATCTATTTTTGGGCATTTGGGTTGTTTCCAAAGCTTAGCTATTGTAAACAGTACTGCTATAAACATAGGGGTGCAGGTGCTCTTTGGATTTGATGTTTCTGTGTCCTTTGGGTAAATACCTAGGGGTGGAATTGCTGGGTCATATGGAAGCTCTATGTTTAGTAGGTCGAGAAATCTCCACACAGCTCTCCATAGTGGTTGGACCAGATTGCACTCCTACCAACAATGCAGGAGAGTTCCTTTTTGAGATGATATGGTTTGAAGCCTGGAACTTGGGTTGGGAAGGGTCAGTTTGTGTCTGAAGGCTGTCACAGAGGGCACCAGGCTGGGATCCCAGGCCTGGAGGGGTTGAGTTCTGTGGTCCACACCTGTGTCCGGGTCTGTGCTGATGTAAACCCAAAGGGGTGTGAGTGATCTTCTGAGCTCTTTGGACTTCACCATCTTCCTGCCTAAAGAGCTGATGAAGTTGGTGTATAGAGCAGAGCAGGGAGATAAGGAGCAGATCCTCCCAGCAATGACAGGTTTAAAACTAAATAGAGGTAAGAAAATATCTGAAACTTTAAACACTTGTTTTTACATTCTATGTCATGAACATAGTATGTATCCTTCAATTAGGTTTCTAGAATATCCCACATTCATGTGTATTTAGATTTTATTTTACTTAGTAAGTAGGAGTCTCACTAAAGTCTTTGCTAAAAGGATATTTAATGGCTTTCCTTGCTCACTGCTAGGAGCTTCCTAAGTAAAGTTGCAACATGATGGTGTGAGCTTCTATTCAATGTGCTCACCTAGTGTACATATTATAGGCTGCAGAGTCAGCGTGTTTATAAAGCTGACTTGACCCCTGGCTAGTGATATGCTCAGCTCTAGCAGAAAGTGGCTAACTCTTCCTCTGTGGGAAAGAGAACTGACCAGGAGTCATGGTATGGCATTACCAGGAAGGGTGAGGGGCACCCCAGAACTTCCAAGTCTGCCTGATCTAAATAGGTTCTGCCATCTGCCGCATCAAAACACAATACTCTAGTGCATGAGACCTTTAATGGAAAGGAACTTCAATACAATCAGTATGCAATAAAGAGAAGAGAAGGGAAAGAATAGATAAAATAGTTTCCAAATCAAGGACCAAAATTTACCCATCCCCATGTGGGCAAATGCCCAGCCAAACAGATTGGCCCAAAACAGGGACACTGAGGCCCAAAAGCCTGCCACAAATCTAAGGCAACTCCTGGTGGGGACACATAGGAAAGGGGCAGAAGGCCCCAGCACATTTGGGACTGAAGGACAATATGAAAATCAACACAAAATCTGCCATTGTTAACCTCCCCAAGGGTCTCTCACCCACATTGTTCCAACCAGTCCAAGGCCAAGAAGCAAGTGCAGCTTCTTTACATGTCTCTCCGCTCCATGTGCCTCCTCCAGGTCTCCTTGTCCTCCATCCATCCTCCTTCCTTCTTCCAGTCTCCTCTCCAGCTTTCCCTCCTCCCTGCTCAGCTCCATGCTTCCTTGGGTGGACCAGGGAACCTGGAACCGCCCCTTTCCCTGGGACCACCTTGTTACAATGGGCCAAAGGGGCTTCCAGCTCAGTCACCTTTCCCATGCCAGCAAGAAAGACATTTCCAGATTCCAAGGGTTCTGCTCAGAAGGGTTCTCTGAGAGGTACAGTTTTGTTTTTTAATGTCATACAGTCTATATTGTGTTGTATTAAGATTTTGGATCTAGAGTATATTCAGTATGAAAAGCTATTCTTTTCTCTCTCTTATTTTTTTCAACCCCTCTTGTGAAGAACCAAGAGGAAGGACAAATGTTGTCCTTCCTCCAAGAAGTGGGTAATACAGGTCTTCAGGGATGTGGGGCTGGGGGTAGGAGAAGCATCAGCCCCTCACTTTCCCTTTCCAGTTTATGCCTATGAATGTATGATGGTCACGTTTAATGGCACTTTGAAGAAAGCAAAAAATAAATGTTGAATTCTTGACTGTGGGGTTAGGCGATCTTTCTCTGTCTGAGAGGTGGACAGAGCAGCCTGTGTGAGTGGCCTGTCAGGTCAGGCCACTCTGCCTTTACTCTTACCAGTCCCTCATCTTCACTGCCACAGCATTTCTCTACTAGTCCTGCCTTGAGGCCCCACCGACCTGGCACAACTGCCTTGAACTGTCCTATAACATTTCAGGTATGTCTGAGGACATGTCTCAGGGATGCCCTCTGAGTTAGTGGCAGTGCCCCTTATGCCTCCCTAGGTGCCCACACCTCCTGTTTAGGTGGTCTGTGGTCTAGGCTTGTGAAAGGAACCACCACTCTGAATCAGAACTTTGAGGTTCGGGGCTCTGGGACAGCTGGCTTCCCCCAGCTGTAGGATGGGAACAGAAGAAACACATGCCTTCCCTAGAGAATCAAGTAGCTGGTGTAAATAGCTGAAGTACCAAGAGCTCAGCGGAGTCAAGGAGAGGCATGGTTCTTGGTAGCCCCAGAGCCTGCCTCTATTCCTTCTGAATTCTTGGCATGTAAGGACCAAAGAGTTTCCCCTACATGGTTTGAGAGCCTGGGAAATAAGGCAGGGTGGGAGGCTGGGAAAACTGGGGTCTAGTCTGAGCCCTGCCAGAATCTCCCTGTGTAACTGCAGAAAAGAAACTTAGTCTCAGTTTCCTGGACTGTGAAATGAGAGGCTATAAAAGATGACTTCAAAGATGCCTTCCAGCTTCAGCCATCTATAATTCTGCGCTTCTTTTCAGTGCAGCCATTAACAACAGTGTGAAGCCAGCGGTGTCTATTCTTCCCACCTCCCCCAAAATAAATCCATTCTTCTCTTCTGTCCTTCCCTCCCCCTACTGTTTTTCCTCCTCACATCCTTGTTCTCTTCCTTCTATTGAATAATTACCGAGCCCTGTCTGTGGTCCATGCTGGATTCTGAGGATAGAGCAGAATCCAGGGCCCCTATGCTATCTGCTCTGCTGATACTTTCTGATACTAGAACATCTCTGCCATTGTCAAAGAAAATATCTTTTCTTCAGAACTTTCCTGGTGTCCTCTCTCTGTGGAAATTTATCCTTTCAGATGCAGGGTCCTGACCCTGGGTCAGATGTGGGTAACTTTGTCCTGTATTGTTTGTCCACTGTCCCTGGACAGGAGTCGACTTGGGTGTGGCTCCCACCTGGGGCATCATGATCATCCTGCCCACCCTTCTCCTGAGCCACAGCTACCTCTGTGATGCAGCACGACCCAAAGCCACCCACACTGTGGTCTGTGGACCAGCATCAGCATCAGTTTCAACACCACCCACACCTACTGAGCTAGATCCTAAGATCCCCAGGGATTCATGTGCACATGAAGGTCTGAGCTGGCTAAAGTCTTCTCAATAACAGTTGTACTTTCTTTTACTATCAAAGGACATTACAACCAGTAAATAAAAGAATTAAGACCTTAGTTCAGGATTCTGGGCACAGCAGCTCAGCTCCCTGGATTATGCCTGCAGAGCATACAGGAACCTACAATCTCGGCACCCCCCAAGTCACTTCTTTAAAACCAGGAGGGTCATTCAAGCTCAAGCAATTGTTCCTTATGGTAATTACTGGGGTGGGCTCTCTGCTGTCACCCAATTTGTATGTTTGCATTCCTTCTCTTAGACTGTGAGTAAGCTTTATGGAAATAGATTTCTGGACCCTGTTTGTGAATGTTTATTGCCCACTAATCAGAAGCAAGTTGCAATTAGACTGGAGTTAGAAAGTAATGGCATAGTAGTTACCATGTAATTAAGGAGTAATGGCAGGCGATTATATCTCTGGCCTTGAGATGGAAAGCGATATCATTAGAGCCCACCTCCTCTTCAGAGCAACCACGAATACAAATGCAGCGTCAATGCAGACACCACAAATCAACCAGGCAGGGCTGGTTATTTCCCCTTCTCCCCCTCATTTTTTACTGTGGTTCTGGGACTCAACTGGATGCCTATTGGCAGCCGCTTAGCTGCTTTTGTTCCGTGCCATTAAACTGCAGCTCTGTTTCACATGGGGAGTCTCTGTCCCAGCTGGCTAAGAGGAAACCATTTGTTAGCTTCTGCCCATTCTGCCCACTGACACCATTCTCTGCAGCAGCAGGGTGCTGCTCTGCCTTTGGGGAGTCTTCCAGAAAGCCACAGGATTATTCTTACATTGGGAAGACCTCCAAACTAGGTTATACTGAATACACCTACTCTGAAATCTGCCCAGGAGCCTAAGCCTGCTTATCACCTCCAGGAATGTACTCCCAGGTTTGGTGAAGGGTGCATCTGACTTGGGTGCAAGGATTATTTGAAACTCCACTATGAGCAATGCTACTTGTCAAAACTGCCCTTGCCTCTTCCCAAGAGTGCCCGGCACATGGGTTATGATTCCTTTTAAGGACTAGGGAGATACAGTTGGGCACTGCCGTGGCTATTTGGTTGCCATCTGCCTGTTTATTAGTGCGCAGCTGTGCTTCTCTGGGTCCAGCTGGGAGGGCAACTTCTCCTGTAACGAGAGGAAATGACCTCCATGCAGAGACCTGGTGCCTGGGACACTGGAGGGTCTCAGGGACTGAGGAACCATCCTCTTCCACTAGGTCCAACCTGCTAAATCCCTCCTGGCCCATCTAAAGCTGTCCAGCTTGCTAGCGGATGACAGACGCAACACTCAACGGCCAGGGTATCCCGCTGGCAGCCAGTGCTCTTGAGCCCATTGTCCAGCATTGCCCAAAGGTCAAAGGAAGCATCTAGTATTTGTCAAGCCTCCACCAGCCCGAAGCACTTGTTCGATGCCCCATCCCAGGAATGACCTCCCAGGACTTGCCCAGGTTGCCAAGGACATCATGGAGTCATTTCACTGCAGGACTGTGTTAGCCTCAAGAGCACAGAAAAGTCACAGAGACAACTCATCTGAAGTATGGGATAGAGAAAAACTAAATGGTTCATCAGTCTATCAAGCACAGGCCCGGTTGGGAAGAAAACAAGTATCCCCCCACAGCTAACTTTGGACCTAAAAAAGGAGTGAGCCAAGACTAGCATGGAAGCAGAGAATTCAGAACTTGAAGCAAATTGGGAAATTACTCAATCCAAACCCATTATTTCACAGGTGAGGAAACAGCCCCACATCTGTGAGAGCCAAGGTCTCGCCTTTCCTAGAACGGAAGACCCAGTTTTGCGATGCTTGGAAGCTGGTAGTAATGAAACACATATCTTCCTTTTGAGAAAAAAGATAGTGAACAAAGCCAATCACTACTAAAACAGTTCAGACACAGAGATTGTGTGCTGGAAGGGAAACAAAGTGGCTTTAGGATGACAAAAGTTCACGCCAATTCATTCCTACATTAGGAAACTAGCTTCTTGTATACGTCATTACTGAAACTTACCCACCTATAAAATGGGAATAATAAAACCCATCAATTAAAGGGAAGACGAGGGAGGGAATAAGTGGAAAATGAAGTGCTGTATAAATGTTAGAATGGGTAGTTTCACTTAAAACTGAGTCAGTTTTGTATCTAGCAGCTCTCACTTTGGCTCTATAGCCAAGGATGACCAAAAAGTAACTTGAGGCACAAGTTCTGGCATAAAAGTCTTTCCCTTTTGCCTTATCAGAGTGATAAGCAGTGTAAAGCGTCTAGGGTAGGGAGCTCAGAGCAGCGCGTGTGGCTTCATCATTCTCTGCAGTTAGACAGCCTCTACTAAGTGTGAACGAGGCTCTCTGCAGCCTCATAGAATTGGTGTAGACAGAGAGAACTGAGTAGAGGATATATAATACTCATGCTGGTGTCACAATGGGAAAGAATTTGACACAGTAACCTCACTCTTCTCCACCCCCCTTCTCCAACCTGGCTTTCATCAGAGCCAGTAACGATGAGCCAAAGAAACTAGTCTGAGTCCTGGAGCTCTTCCTGCCCCACTGAGGCAGGGCTAAGCTGCTAACAAACAGAAACACAGCCCAAAGGTGGGCAGCAGGAGGAAAGAAGCAGAAGAGCTGACTTTGAAACAGATTTGGTGACTAGGTGGTTCAAAGATTAATGAAATGGAGGTGCCTGTGAAATTTAGCCACAGCTGTCTCACCGTTCCTAGTTTGGCTTCTGGTGTCCAACACACAAGGCAAGGACCTCTCAGAGGCGCAGGAAGGTGAGTGAAATGTCCTTTTATGGAAATGCATCTCAAATGAGTTTCCATGAGTAAAACAAAATCTTTCCTTAAGCTGCAACTTGTTTTATAAGTGGGACTCAACCAGAGGGTGCCACTTCTTTGCAAATGGGGATGTTATCCCCTTTTCTGGACATTAGCTTTACTTCCACCCATCTAGAGTTTATGCAAGTTTTCTAAGCCTTCAATTTCCAAATATGTTCAATGAATCAACAATAGTCTTTCCTCATAGGGTTGCTGCACTGGCAAAATATTTGATACACACAGTATTTGATAAGCTCTTGTTAATATGTCTAACTACCTACTCTTCAACATCCAGTTCAAGTTTGAACTTATTTAAAATTTTCCTTCCTAACGTTAAAAATGGAAACTGTATGAACTAGTTATCCCACTTCTGGGTATTTACCAGAATACAAAACCCCTAATTCAGAGAGATGTGTGTACCCTCTTATTCATCACAGCTTTACTTACAATTGTCAGGAGTTGGAAATAACCTAAGTGCCCAATGACAAATAATTGACTAAGAAGGATGTAGTATAGATACATAATGGAAAACTGCTCTGCTACCAAAAATAAATAAATCCTGCCATTTGCAACAACATGAATGGATGGACTTAGAAAGTATTAAGTTAAAGTGAAGTAAGTCAGGCAGAGAGAGACAAATATCATATGTGGAAGACAGAGAAAACTGATGAACAATAAAACAAAAAAAAATCGTAGACTGTACAAATAAAATAGTGGTTTCCAGAAGGAAAGAGGGGAGGAGGGAGTGGGTAATTTGGGTAGTAGGGGCAATTGGTATGGTAAATTTTAGAAATTTGGCAATTGGTGGCAAACTTAATGTAGTATATATAGCATCTGCTAATTTTGAAAGCTGTACACCTGAAACCTATATAATGTTATAAATCACCATTACTAAAAAAAAAATTATTTTTTTAAAGATTTATTTACTCATGCATACAAGAACTGGGGTACAGGCCAGATGTGTGGGGGATGAGAGGATTCATCAGAGACAGAGCGGGGAACAGAACAGGCAGACTGACTGAAATACACTGCTGAGGGGAGCAGCGGGTGAGTCAGGAGAGGTCTGTCACACCATGTGGGTATCTCCCAGGCTGGCTGGGATCAAACCCATGCCGCAGAGACTGCAGACAGCTTCGCAGCACTGTGCTCAACTGCCTGTGCTACCAGGGAGGCCCCCCAAAAATATTCTTATATACACCTAATCCTTTCTCTGTACATTTAGAAACACTCACAATGCTTTGTGTTATGGTTGGGTTATCCTTCCTACTAGATTACAAGCATATTGGAGATACATCTTATATTACACAGAGGTTGAAGGGATGACCCTGGGTTGAGTCTACCCTGGTTCGAATCCCAGCTCTACAGCTTTTTGGCTGAAACACTTTGGGCAAGTTATTTATCCTCTTATGTCTTGGATTCCTTCTCTGTGAAATAGATAATAATGTTATTCAGTCCAAGGGGTTATTAAGAGCATTAAATGAGATAATCCATGTAATTCACTAAGCACAGAACTTTGTACATAAATATGTGTTGGGTGAGTGTTTAGTATTATTGCTATTGTACTTTTCTGCATCATACATACCTGAGATGATACTTGGAACACTAAATAAAGATTTGGAGAATAGATGTGTCTCAGAGGCTTTGAATCTGGAAGGATCACTTTAAGCAGCAAAGTCTGCAAGTTCTCACGTGCTTTTTGACTCTTCCCACAAAAACTCCTTGGTAGCAGTGCATGACTGGGGCAGGTGATTTGTCAGCACTCATCTGAGTTGAGGTGAATTACGTAAGCATCAGTATGACCAGTGGGTAAGCAGGGGCTGGGTTTTTGTGACATCAGTCACGGGACACTTATACTGAAGACTAAAGGAACAGCAGGCTCCCTTGGGGTGGGGATGGGGAATGGAACTACCAAGAGGTACATGGGGAAAAGTATATTAAAAAAATAGAGCTCCCAAGACACTGTGTTCTACTTGACACTTACCATCTGGAGCCCCCTTCTTTAGTCCTAAGGGAAAACGGCCTTCAGCTGAATACTTCCTGCCTCCTGGCTGACCCCAGCTTTCTGGGAAACTGCTTTGATGGGAGAAGCTCAGGGGACTCTCTAGAGTCTCATGTTAAATGCGACCAGGGGGATTGATGCTCTGACACCGAGGAGTTAACCATCCTTTGCAACCTGAGAACTGTGGGGAGCAGAGACCTCTGTTTACATGGGGAAGCTCCCCAAAGCCTTCAGTAGCCACAAATGTGACTTCCATGAGCCCACAACAGCTTCGATAATCCTTTTAATAATTTTTGTTGTTGTTATTGCTTGTCAAATAATCCACACCTATGAAAAACAACAGTGATTTTTGTGGCCATTCTGTCTGTAAAACATCCTTTTCCAAATGCCAGATAAACAGAATATCATGGAGGGCAGGATTGTATCAGAAATGGTGGTTCGATGTCTTCAAATGGAAAGCAGTGGGAATGTGTAGGTGCTGAAGAAGGGAACCGGCGGTGGCGGAATCACAGTTCTGCTATGGAGTGCAGGATATTGTCTGGCACTATTGACACTGGGTCTGCCAGCAGCATCTGGGGACAAAGGTTTTCTGGCATGCTGGCTACCCCCCTTCTTGAAAGAGCCCAGGGGCAGGGGATCCCCAAAGGCCTCAGTGCTGCACTAGGCCAGCAGGCCCATGTGTTCTGCAGTTGCTGTAGAAAGTGGGAGCAACTCTGAGTGGAGCTTCCCCCAGGGAATCATCGCAATCCTGCTCTTCCCCTAGAGGATGTTTCTGCTGCTAGTAAAGGTCTCCCCACTCCTTCCAGCCCCCCTCCACCAGAGTGGGTCACAGAGCAGCTCGCAGCTGGCTACTCCAGCTTCTGCAGAGTCTGGTTCTATTGGTCAGCTTGGCTTCTGGACCTTTTGGGCTTCTAGTCAATACCCCCTACCCCAGACCCTCCACATCTCCCCATGGGCTGAGGTCAAGTGAAACCAGAATGAGAATAAAGTTGGTGAGGTTTGTCTTCTCTTCCTACTACTCTCCCTCGTACCATTCTACTCTCCCAAACTAGAAATGGCTTTCAAGGACTCCCCCAAATCTCACCCAGCAGGCCATGGCTATGACACTAGTGGCTGTCAGAACTTTACCATTCACCTCCAGCTCCCTTCCTATGCCCCCTCAGTGCTCACATGCCATCTTCTCTCATCTGCCTTCTGGTTGTGCCATGACTTTCAAAGCCACCTACCTTGTTTCCTCTACCCTTCAGATTAATTTGTCTAAAAGAATCCCCTCCTGTTCCTAATCTTATGCCAAATCATTCCCTATGGCAATCCTCACTTTATACTTGGGAGGAAAACAATAGGAAGTTCGATTGAAATTAAGATCTGTATGTGTTTTCTTTTATTTTTAAAGATTTATTTATTTATGCATACAAGAGGTGGGGTGTAGGCCAGAGGTGAGGGAGTGAGAGGATTCACCAGAGACAGAGTGGGGAGCAGAACAGGCAGATCTACTGAGATACACTGCTGAGGGAGCGGCGGGCAAGACAGGAGAGGTCTGCTGCAACATGTGGGTTAGCTCCTTGGCCAGAAATTGAACTTGTGCTGCAGTAGCTTGATAGCACTGTGTCTTTAACCCCTGCACCACCAGGGAGGCCCCTTATGTGTTTTCTAATCAACTTAGTGTATTTATGTTTCCTGAAGGGTTTATGTCTTAAAATACTAGTAATTCACAGTGGGTTGGATGGTGGCCTCTAAACCATATGCCCATGGCCTAAGCCCTGGAATCTATAAATGTGACCTTATTTAGAAAAAGGGTAGATGCTATTTTGTAGATGCTGTTAAGTTAAGAATCCCAAAATGAGACCATCCTGGATTATCAGGTGGACCCTAAACTAATGACAAATATACTTATAGGGGACACACACAAAGGAGAAGGAGTGCCCAGAGGCTCTGTGAACTGGAAGAGACAAGGATTCTCCCTTAGAGCTTTTGGAAGAAGCCAGGTCCTGCTAACTTTACTTTTGGACCTGTAGCTTCCAGAACTGTAAAAAAATAACTTCTATTACTTTAAGCCACAGAGTTTGTGGTGATTTGTTACAACAGCCCTAGGAAACTCCACCCTTGCTCATGAAAGCAATAGCATCACAGTCTCTTGGATGTTACTGGGGAGTGTGTGCAGGAGGACGTAGCAGGCTGTCATGAAAGGTAAAGCCCGGATGGAGAGTCAAATGCCCTGTGCTTAAACCGCAACTGGCCTGGGATGACTCCTCCCTCTAATCCTTCATTTATGAAACTTGTTCTGTCTGTCTCACAAGGTTGGTAAGACTCAAAAGAGAATAGTGTGTGGGGAAAGACATGACTGTAATTTGCAGGTTCATGGAAGGAGCCCCCAGACTCAGAATTGGGTTCAAGTTCTACAACTGCATCAGTTACTAATCATTTTCAGTCCCCATTCTCTCATCTGTAAAAAGCAATATTCACCAAGTAAGAACATTCTAAGGATTAAATGAATAGTCTGTATACCTGGCCTAGAACTTGAGAGGCCTTCAATAAATAGCAGTTGTAATTATGATTATCATCATCACTGCCCACCTATAAGTACAGATGGCTCCTTTATTCAAATTTACCTGAAGCTGCCCTGACATCTTTCCATGTCCAGCATGTTCCTTGGAAAGACTCAGTGTTTCCTGTTGGAGAGATGCTAAGGTGACTGACCGAGAGGAGGGCCCAGATTTTTGAGAAGCGCCTGGCCCTTACTATGATAGCCACTGGGAGGGATAGGTCTGTAAGGGCCAAAGGAGCCAGCTGTCTCTGTCACCCCATCAGAGATCACCTGTCAGACAGGAGATGGTTGGAGGGAGCCAAGACCACTGGGAGAAAAACCTCCAAATCCATAGCCAACGGCTCTCACAATATGCCTTGGGGTCTCGTGGAAGGCAGATTAAAAAGGCCAGCCACTTTCTTGGATGCCATGGGAAAGATTCTGCTTTAGCCATTCTGGGCAGGGACCTAAAAATAAGTACTTTCAGGCCTCCCTGGTGGTGCAGGGGTTAAGACTCAGCATTATAAATATATCTTCAGTCACTGTAACACGAGTTCGAACCCTGGCTAGGGCGCTAACCCACTTGGCGAACCCTCTCCTGTTTTGCCCACTGTGCCCCTCTTGTATTTCAATCTGTCTGTTTTGCTCCCCACTATGTCTCTGGTGAATCCTCTCACCTCCCCCTACCTCTGGCCTATACCCAGCTCTTGCATGCATAAATAAATAAATCTTTAAAAATATACATGTACTTTCCCAGCATGTCAGGTGATTTTGATGCACTTAGCCCAAAATGTTGCCATCAACCAGCAAGGAAGCAAGTTTTCAGGGTTTATCTTTCTCTCCAGGGGAGTGGGCTCAAGTGCTGGAATTTGGGGTGGTGGAAGCTTTCTAACAGGTTCCTTAAACCTTGTCAAAATCTCTGAAATCTGTGGCTTAGATATTATTTGGCTTGAAGGTCACGTATAAGGACTTATGTGGAAGAGGTAAGGAGTTAATCAGTTTTTGTGACACTTTTAAGCCTTTAGCTCAAAAGAGCTGGTTTTGTGGGTTCTAGCTGAGAATCATTGAAACCCAGGGACACTACCCTTGAAGCTTGTCTGCTGCCATTTGGTAGCTAAAGAGCAGGACAGAGGAGGGAGGGAGAGCTGCAGGCACAGAAGGGATGGATAGGGGCTGGGGACAAACTTCCTCTACAATGCTTTGCAATTTTGCCTGATACTGGCTTGAAGGGAGATGGAAGAGGTCCCCAATGGTAATGCTGAGCAAGAAAGCGAAAGAATAGGCAATTCATCAATTTATCTATCAGATCCCTGTGCGCCTGCATTGGGGTTTCCTGTGGTCATCAAGGTCAAGTCGTAGAGAGACTTATCTATGGGACTCTGAGGAAAACAAAAGAAATCCCATTTTCTCACAAATTTAATTTTACCCTGTGCTCAGAGAATGTGATCCTATCAGAGCTGGGGTGTAATAGCCCAGTTGGAGTGGATCAGATTGGATTTGCGATAGCGCTGGCTAGCTCCCACGTGGCAGGCACATCCCGCCCGCTGTCTGCCATGCTCAGGGACCCAGAGTGGTGATAATTCCTCTCCTCTCCATCTCAGCAATGATCCTGTCGTCCCTTTGCTTTAACATATGGTCAGCTGGACTGAGGCACTGGAAACATCCTACAGATCAGGGCGCAGATGTTTCTGTTACAGGTTTCCAGGGGGAACTGGGTTGTTTTAAAGTTTCTAACCACTGACTAGAAGGGATGCCAGGCTCACAGCCCTAATCCTGTGCCTCTAGGAGCAGGCGGGAACGTCAGCAGAGCTGGTGGCTGTAAAGGACTCCTGGCAAGCAGCCTAAGCACAAGAGAAATGCGGAAATGTAGAGGAAGGACTGCAGAGATGAAAATGTAGTGAAACAGCCAATGCATTTTATTACTGAGAACAATTTTCTTTGCCTTAGAGAGACGGAGGTGACAGACGGTGGGAACAGGTGGGACTGGCCTCGAGAAGGTCTTGGCAGTCACGAGGTGGGTGGCTTCCCCCTCCTCCCTTGCTGAGTATCAGAGGGATGGAGCTAAGGGGCTGCAGGAACCTGAGGGGCAGCCCTGAGAGCCCAAAGCCAACACTATGGTCCAACAGCCAAATTAGGAAGCCAAGCAATTTTATAGGTTGGAAATAGAGTTAGAGATGAGAGCCAGGTGACTGTTAAAAAATAGCCTTGGGGTGCTGGAAGCTCACCTTTATTCTTGCACGATCCTTAGTGAGCTGAAGTAGGGCAGATGCAATCAGCAGTAGGGTAAGGGAACCAGAATACATGCAGAATATGTATATTGAAAATAAAAGTGGCAATAGCTGAGCACACCGTTCCTCGTTGTATAAGTAAGTGATAACCAGCTCTTAGGTGAACTTCAGATACAGACTAAGTCCTGAGAAAAGACTTTGCAGACCACCTTTACCAAAGGTCATTCCCCATGGCAACCTCCATATACAAAGCCCTCCAAGACCTGGATGCAGCCTTACTAGGCTGCATGCTCTGAGTGGAGCAAGTGCCTAGCAGCTGGAAGGCTCTGAGGACAGAGGCCATGGCTAAAAACTAATAATCAGGTACCCCATGGTTTCACTTATACATGGAATATAGAGAAACAAAACAAAGGGCCAGTCCAAAGCAAAGCAATAACAAACCCTAGAAATCTTTCTGTAGAACTGAGGCTGCCAAAATGGGAGGGTGGAGAGCAAAGTGGAGAGCAAAGTGCAGAGTGGACTCAGTGGAGGGTGGTGTATGCCTTGGGGTTGGGGGTGGTGTGGAGACATGCATCTGAAGGGGGGTGATCCTTTACCTCTGAATCACATATACTATTAAAAGCAATGTTGCCTCAAAAAAAGAAAAATAGGGAGTGAAAATCTGGGAGTTACCTCCTCCATCCCTGGAGTCCAAGGAGTCTGAATAGGGGCAAGACCCTGCTCTGCTTTATGGAAAAGAGTCTTTGGCTCAGGCACACAGAGGAGAAGGATGCTTGTCCTTTGTCTGCAGACTACACATCTATAAAGCCTTGTCACAGAAACTTTCCTGAAATCATAGTTATTGAGAAAGTGTCTATCCGAGGCCAGTCACAAGCTGATATAGAGTATATTGTTTTTATTATTTGATAAGGGCAGCCATCAATCTGTTGAGTGTTTACCAGGTAGCAGGGGTGGGGCTCAACACAGTGATGACCTCTGCTTGTCCTGCACACCCAACTAGCACAAGGACCAGGCTCTGGGCTGATTTTCTCTCCTTCCTGTGCCCGGCCTTCCTCTCTTTCCCTTTCATCTTTAGCAAACAGGAGGGTTTGGCAGCTAAGAAGGTTTTGGCCTCTGTTTCAAATATACCTCCTCAGGTGTTTAGGGAATCCCTTTCCTACCATGGTATTTAGCTTCACTGTTAGCCTCCTTTTAATGAATAAAACACAACCTTTTAGAGCTGTCAGGGCTATTTCACACTAAATTTACTTGTGCTCCTAACTCTACCTGAGGCCTCAGCTGAGCTCTGCTGGCAAAACAAAGGTAAGCTGAACAGCTTGCAAGTAACGGGCTGAATTCTCATCCAACAAGAGGGTCAGGACAAGGCCCCACCAGCCCTCTGTGTGAACTATTGGCACTCAGACTATGGTCATCTGGCTACTCTGGAGGGAGGGCAACAGGACAAGGAGATTAATTTCTGATTTGCAAGAATCAAAAAGACTGAAATCATCCTGAACTGGGAAGGATGTGGGGCAATGGATAGTCTCAAATGTTGAATGTGCAGTCTTTGTTAAATATGACATGGAATGTTCTAATAAAATTAAAACTGTACAAACCTGATCAGTAATCCCTTGCTATGAATCTTTATGATGGAATAGATATGTGTATATATAGGTTTATGAGTTCCATATAAGTTTTGAGGATTGGGGCAAATTATAGGATAATGTGTTGTGAATGAAACCATTTGCTAAATCAAACAAATAGGAAAGTATGTGTGGTGTGGTCTGAGGTCCGTGTGTGTGTGTGTGTGTGTGTGTGTGTATGCTATGGTATATGTAGTGTGTGTGTATGGTGTTATCTCTGTGTATTACATGTGTGTGTGCGCACATAGAAAAATTTCTGGAAGGATGCATGCCCCAAATTGTGGCCCTCCATCATCTCAGTTGAGTGGAGTTAGAGGGATCACGAGGATTTTAGCCCTTTATACACTTGCATATTTACACTATCTAACAAATGATAAAAAGCATAGAATGCTTTTGATTGAAAATTAAAATGTAAAATCCTGTTTAAACCTGTTAGAAAAACGCGGAGGCATAAAAGCCATTATCATCCAGCGTAGCCAACGATAGCAACATGCAACCCTCACTAACACAATTTTTCTCTAGAGGAGATAAGTGGGTTGAGGTCAGTAGCCCTGAAGTGCCTGAGGATCCTGTGAGGGAATCTGGGCTGAGTGAAAACTCCCCAGCTCACACAGGCCCCCGCAGAGCAGGCTGTGCTGGGAGCTCACTCCTGCAGCTCCATCACCAGTAGAGTCACTCCACTCAATAAACTTCATAAACAAAGCAAAAGCAACTTTGGAAAAAGTGGTTAGCAAATCTGATATCATAGATGTGTGAACAGAGCTGGTTTCTAAATTCCCCCAGATCCCCAGTTTGCTGAGGGCTCTATCAGACATCCTTCCACGGGAGTCAAAAGAGGGGACCTCCAGGCTCTTACTACATGATCTCTGTTGACATTTCTGCTCTAATAAGAACTCATATTTTAATTTCAGCTGATTCAATTTCACTTGGAAAATAGGGTCTGTAGGATTAGAGGAAACCAAACAATAAAGCTCTCTGAGCTCTAAAAATATTGGTAACAATGAACCGTCAACTGTGAGGGTTGACAATTCACTAGATCCTGCTGAGATGATGCAATTCTTAATACTTGCAAAGCATCTATACGTGTAAGGCACAAAAATTTGGGGAGTTAAAAATTAAAGTAATATTAATATAAACCTCCATAAAATGCCTATTCAGCCCCATGTACCTTACCCCCTGTAATTTGACAATAGTGTCCCAAGGTTTTATTGTGACAACTCCAGCAATCACAAGAAAGAGATGGGAAATTTGCAACCTGCCTTGTCCATCTAGAAAAACTGGAATTCATACCCAGGGCATCTGGTATCCACAACTCAAATCTAGAACTTCTCATACCACCATACCACACTGTTTTCATCTACAAGGTTATAATGACCCTTTCAAAGGAGTCTATAGTCTTGGTTATAGTTCTTGACCATATAACTACTTATAACTGCATCGTTCCCCAAGCACCTCCTCTCCACATCTTTGCACAAACTGTCCTCCTTTACAATGATCTATTATCCTCTCAAGTCTTGGCTCAACTCTACAAGCTGAGTTAAACATATCTTCCATCTTCTTCTATTGTAAAACTTAGCTTACCTTGAGTTGAAAATTTTTTCATCTGGTGAATCCCATTTGTCTACAAGGATTTTGAGAACAGAATATGTGTTCATTTATGTCCCATAGAACCTAACACAGAGCCGGACACCCAGAGGCTGCTCATGTCACGTTTTGTGAACAAATGAATGAATTAATCAAACAGAAATGAATGAATAGCCATCACTCCTAGGTCTCCTTTGTGAAATAAGAATTGTTCCTTATGGGAGGATTTAAAGAATAAAAACTAGAAAAGTCAGAAAATATCAGGCCTCAAGGGTGGATTCCGAGTCCAGCTTTGAGACAACTCTCATGCCCGCCGACATAAAACATTGTGTACGAACATCTCAGGCAAAGACAATTTGGGGAGCCTCATATTGACCTGAAATGGCAGAGCTCCAGGGATGCTGAGTGGGAACCCATTATGTGGGCTTTCCTTCTTGTGTCCCCCATACTTCTGTGATTGAAGCCCTTTTCCTATAGGCAGAGTCCTGCCTGGGCCAAGTGAGGATGCAGCCGGGACTATCACTGCCAGCAGTGGACACACTCAGCTTTCCAAGGTGTAGCTGACTCTGAGGTGCTGGGGCCATTCAGTGCCCCTGGGGAACAGGGAATGACTCTCTGTCCTCCCAGAGCTCAGCTGGAAAGCACAGCATATAGCAGGGTGTTTCCTTAGGTCCTGAATAGATGTTTTAGTGGCCACTGCCTGGCATTCCCAGGTACTCAAAATTCTTCATTGAGTGGATGAATGAATGAATGAAGACTCAGATTAGAGAAAAGAAATGAAAATAACCTTTATCAACCCCAATCTGCTCTTCCTAGGAGCTTGCTTGTATTTCTCCTTATCCATACAAAAGTTACACATATTTCACACCTGGTTCAAACCCACATCCATCCCCAACAGTGTACTGGGTAGATAACAATCACCTGTGGAGTTTTTTTACTATTCATATTTTAAGGTGTTTATGGATTGTCACCTCAAGTAGACCCTGTAGACTAATGCTTTGTCTTCTATTCTTTTTTTTTTATTATCCCTATCACAGAGTACTAAGGTGTGACTGTCACCCTCTGACAGTTTGCGCCTCTGAATACAAGGGAAGAGGAACTAAAAGATGGAGAAGGAAAGGGATGGTGAGGGAAAGGGAAAGAGAGAAGAGGTTTTGGTGGCAAAGAAAAACCATGTTTTGTACAATGCAGCCTGTGCTAAAATTAAAATAGAAATGGCTTTCAGGATGGCATATGTAATTACAATTAATTAAATATTCTGTTACCCAAATTATTTAATTACCAAAGCTTCCCACAGCCTCTGAGTTGATTTAATCACAAATGCCATAAAAATTAAGGAAGTGGTGAATGGATGGCTTCTTAGCACATGCCCTGTTATAAATGGAATGCACAGCCGGAAAAGGGAGGAGAGTAGACCAAGAGAGGAAGAGTAAAGCAAATGCCTATTTATGCTTCAGTCTGCTGGGGCCTTTGTCTTGGAGTGGGGGGAAGGGGTAGAGGAGAAGAATACAATTAGGGAAATGGACTAAAAGAATATGCCCAAAAGAATGTGCCATAAACCAGAGGGGTTCGGCCCCAGGGCTAGACAGAGAAAAAGGATGTTCTCAAGAGTCAGGCAAACCCAGGGGCACCCAGCACTGGCAGTTACTAGCTGAATGAACATTTCTGACTTTATTTTTCTCCTTCATATACCTAGAGTAACAATAATGGAAACACAGCCACTCATGAGGTCACCGTGCCGATAAAAGAAGTCAATATACATAAACCACTCGACACGGTGAACGGCCATGGTCCACTCAGTGATTGTCAATTCTCTACTTCGATTTTGAAAACCACTTGCTGTTTAAATTGGGGCCAGGGAGGAAGTTGGGGAGGAGGGCAGAGCTCTAAGCTCCTGACTCCTGCGTTTCAATTCCCTTGAATGATTGTCTCACTGTGTAAGATGATGCGAGTGCTGATGATACGCTTGCTCCGCTTGTCACCGCCGGCCTCCTTCCCCCAGCCAGCCAGCCACCTCTTATCCTACTTCCCATCAGCCCTGCCCTCTCTCTCACCTGTGGGTCTCTCTGCCTTGTCTGTGGTGCCATCTGTTCTGCTGATGAGCTTTCATCTTCTTTTACATTTTGTTTTCTAGGCTTAAATGATAGCCCATCCATCTCACGCATGTGTTTTATCTCAATAGCCTAAGTGTGTGTGAAGAGCAGAATCTATCAGAGGGAAAGTAAGGTCTTTAGTGAAGTGAAAATGTGAGTGCTGATTGGGACTCGGGATTTGGGAGCAAAAGACAAGATTCAAGGATTTGAAATACGGGGTCTTCACACATCCCTGGTCCTTCTTGCCTCCACCATTCTCAGTTACAAATGTGGAGACCAAGACACAGAAA
This sequence comes from Talpa occidentalis, assembly GCF_014898055.3. Classification (NCBI taxonomy): domain Eukaryota; kingdom Metazoa; phylum Chordata; class Mammalia; order Eulipotyphla; family Talpidae; genus Talpa; species Talpa occidentalis. The sequence goes on from NW_023601212.1 coordinate 58,538,660, forward strand.
TGGAAAATGTGTCTGCTCATATGTGATTCCTACCAGAATTCAATCCTGAATTCCTTCTTGGTGAATGCTCTTTTTGTGATAAGCCCCTGCTTTTTCATTTTCATTATTCACAAGTTATAAACTTACATGTTATTATTTACTACAAAAAGCCGCAGAGAGCAAGATTGCCATGGCTAGTGTAGGTTGCCCCAGTGCTCCTTGGTCTGATGGCAGGTGCTCCTATGCCAACCCCTCCCCCACCCACTTCTGCCCCTGCTTGGGTGTTGGTGAGGCTGTGTGGGTACCAGGAATGGGAGTCCTGCTTCCTTAGACAGTAAAGATGCATCTGTGAAAAACAAGAGGTCTGCGGCTTATCTACATGGGGCCTGAACTTCAACACGTACAGGCACATGACCCTGCAGGAAGCTTATGCTCACATGTGATGGATCTGACCCGGAGGTCAGAGCTGACTTAGAAGCATGGCTAGACCTGGTCCTATCTGAAAGTTCTAGACTTGGAACACTGTCCCCGTGCCATCTTGAATATGTCCCTTGACCTGTACATGAACTTGGTCTCACATTTTCCCCTTCCAGCTTTGCTCCAGGGTAATGGATGAGCTCTAGCAATTTGGAAAGTCTCCAGATGGGATTTGTCCTGGTTTTAACATTTGCCTGCAAAAGCTGATTCCAATATTCAGAAAGAGTGAATTTTCTTATCATGACTCTACATCTACATTTGTAGAACACATTTTATCAAGTACTTGGCAGGAGATATGGAGTGGCAAGGAGGTAATTCTCTTGTATTGAACTGATTTGAGAATTTTTAATAAAAACTCCCCCCAAATCCAGTTGCACTGATTCAGATGGAATTGGTAGTGTGTGCTTCAGACTGAATTAACTCTATAGAGACTGAATTATTAGAGGAGTCCTCAGGAGCCATTCCAGTGCCCACGCTTGTGTACAATGCTGTGCTCACCCTTGACTACAAAAAGCTGTCAGTCAAATAATGGATCTTATTCATCTCAGGCTATTATAGTCCATAGAGACCAGTAGATTGCTGAGAAGAGGGTTAGCAATATTCACATTTGGATCCCTGAGTGTTTATTTTAGAAATACAAAAAATCAATTTCAATCCAAGAGGATTTATGTTTCCCCACACCGAAATCAGGCAAGCTCAGTTTTTGAGAGCTATTTATTATATGTTACTGCCTTGGAGTCACCTATATAGGCTATTCTCAGGCTGCTAGCAGACCCACATTTCATGTGCTCTCTCTCTAGGTCCCCAAAACCAGAACTCTGTCCCTCTACCTGATGGATCCTTACTCCAATCCCCAGATCCAGCTAGAGAGATGAGAGGCAGCATCTAAATAGTCTTACCTACAACTGCTGGGCTAAGCACTGTCACCTTTCTGGGCTGAGATCCTGGTGCCCACAATTAACCACTGCCTCCTCTCGGCAGAATAGGGAGATGGCATTTCTGGGATGGCCACACGGACATAATAATGGTTAATAATAACAGGTTATGCTTAGCTATGCTCTAGGCAGTGTTCTAAGCACTTTACACTTACAAGAGCATTGAAGGTCTTCCACTAACAGCTGAGTCATGCGCCATCCCTGAGAGCTCCCTGCCTGCTTTCCCAGGCCCCAGCTCCCAGACTGGCTACACCTTTGATATTTTGTTGATTACCACTTTCTTTTACTATTTCCAGAACACCTTATAGGATTAGAGCTTTGAACTCTAATTTGAGGACCAGGACCAGTCACCCATGAACCAGATTCCCAGGTAATGATTGTATTGTCTTTGCCTGATTTGCAAAACCCCTCTGTGTGCTGGCATTCCATTCCCTGCCCTTTGATCTGCTGGGATCTCTGCTGTGTGGCTCTTGGCTGAGGTGGCCTCTCTGTTTGGACACTAAACCTCATCTATTCCCCAAAAAAAACCCACACTTGATTGGGATATGTCTCATGCGGGGCATGAACTGGATGCCTCAGGTCAGAGTCTGGAAAAATATCATGAGATGCCAAGATTGCTCAACAGAGAGCTCCTTGTGGGAACCCCATAGCTAACATGCATTTGGAGTGGTTTAAAGTGAACTTGATTTATGCCAATAACGAAAAGAATGATAGTGTGGTTGTACCATGGATCTTTCAGATTCGATTCTGAAAATTTAGCAGAAGGTATGGACTTAGTCCAAATGAATCAATGTTTAAAAAAGTAAGTGCTAGTTAGTGAAAGATGGCAGGGACATTCCAAACAGCAGTCTGGGCTTGTCTTCTGTTTATTTCCGCTGCTCCTCAGCATCCTGAGTTCTAATGGTCCCTGATATACGGCATGCTGGAATATGATTACAGAGCAGACGTTGTTATTACATGCTGCGGCTGTCACCTTGCAGCGGTTACTACAGACGTCCAGGGATTCATAATAATGAAGCAGAGATAACATGGATAATTAAAACCTAAAGAGAATCCAATATCATTTTTAAGCCATTTAGTTTCTCCCACACCAAATCCTTTCTCTTAATGTACAAATACATAGACTATCTTGAGCTGTACCTCTTCTGTCTACTCATACCCATTCTATGGCAGAGGGAGATAAGCCTGATTTGTAAAATTATTAAAAGCCAGAGAGTAGCAAAAGAAAAAAAAAAATAGAAAAGCCCTGGATAATCCACAGCCTGATTAATCATGCCTGGGTGACAATGAGTGAGAGGTAATACATTTATATTTTCATGATAGGTCCATCTTTAGGGGCCAGAATAAGCCAGGTATCAGCTAATCAGTGCCTGGATAATTAAGTGCTGGATGAACTTCTATGTGACTCCAAGAAGAAATCTTCTACTGAGGAGGAAATGTCAAATCTAATGTCGTCTAGAATCCTTTTCATTGTCTAAAGCATGTCTCAGCTGTGACTTCAGATTAGAACTCTTTGCTCGGCCTTCTTATCTGTACATAGGGCCTCATGGTCACCATCAGACACTGCTCTACAGAGAAGGAGATACTGAATCTGAGAGGGATGGGAGCAGCATCTCCAGATGTTGCTTTCTCCCAGGCCCAATGAAGCTTGACAGAGACTCATGGACCCCCACAGTTTCTCCATTACTTATCAGTCTGTATATAACCATCATTGCCCATTCTAGGAGGCCCATCTCATGCAGCCTGGTCCTTTATTGACCAGGGGGTGCAGACCTTCTAGTAATATCCCTAAGACCCTGAGGCTGAGATCTTCCCCAACTGGAGAAGAGACAGTGGGATGAAACTTACTTTAACATAAAAGGAGGCAAAACTGGTATTGAACTCACTGGTTGCAGATCACAGAGGCCCATACACTGGAATATTGAGAAAAGTGAAAGTGTACCAAAGTCTTCCAAGTAATATTACAATATCACAGAATCTCCCATGTTTTAGCTTAATCCCTCTCTTGATTAATTGATTAGATGACTCTATCAGACAACTAGTGGCCAAGTACGTCGTCCAACAAATCAAGTTACATTAGACCCATCCAGAATATCCTTTCCAGAATATTGCTTTTCCAAATAGGAGTATCAATTTCCACTGCTTTGTTCATCATTTAACACCTACTCTTTCTGTTCAAACACAAAGTTTTATTAAATGAAGTATTTTCTTCCTGTCTCCTCTCTCTCAACACCTACATCTCATCCATTAATAAATTCTACCAACTTTACCTTCAAAATATATCTAGCACCTGCTCATTCTTCTACCTCCACTGCACCCCACTCTGGCCTTGGCCCTCAGTAGATCTCAGGGAAACTGACAACCCTGTTTCGACCCTAGTCTCATTATAGTCCATTCTCTGTATGGCTGCCGGCATGAACTCTTTTAAATCCCAAATCATATGTCACTAAAATCTTGACTAACATTTGTGTTGAGGGTAATAGTGCCAGCAAATGACTTCTCAGCCAAGTCCCCATAAAATTCTCCCTCCCAAGCAGCTGTTTAAGTACTTGAACTGATCACTGGAACAAGATCATAAAAAGTCCTGTAGGTCACTATGATGTGCTTGTCCTTTACTTTGTGTGATTTTTATAAGATATTTGATCAAAGATTGTCCATCAAATTGAAAATTCTCATTCTCAAAGGTGACTTTGCTCTGCCTTCCTCAAGAGATTTTTTTTTTAAAGATTTATTATTTATCTTTATACAAGAACTGGGGTACAGGCCAGAGGTATAAGAGGGTGAGAGGATTCACCAGAGTGGGGAACAGAACAGGCTGATGGACCAAAAACACTGCTGAGGGGAGCAGCAGGTGAGACAGGAGAGATCTGCTGCACCATCTGGGTACCTCCCTGGCTGGCTGGGAATCAAACCACCACTGCAGAAGCTGCAGACAGCTTCACAGTGCTGCACTAAACCTGCTGTGCCATCGGGGAGGCCCCCTCAAGAGATTTTAATAAGTGCTCATGTTTAGTGGTTCTTCACTATGTGGAAGTACCCACAGTCAGGTTTCTGTCATCCCCTTAGATTTCCCCTGGGCTCATAGGAGATCTCAAATTATGTGTGCATATGCACACCTTTGCAAGACAACCTTCTCAGTCATCTTTTAAAGGTCCAAGGAAAGATATTGCTTCAACTATTTCACCTAAATCAACAGTATGTTATAACCAATGAATATTTGTATTTGTAAGTAGGGTAGTGGGTTAATACCATAAACTGTTGCAAAACAAAGGATAAACTAATTTGACTTCAGAAAATTAAACATGTAATCCCTTTTCCTACCAGGGAGAGGTGCTTTGTTTGAGATCCATGTAATGGCAGCCTAGTTTGATGTAGAACTTCCATATCATTCTGTTTTCTATATTTTATGTGCTCCTATTTTAATGTGTAATTCACATATTGTGATGTCTATTTATTGATATACTTGATAACCAAAGAATTCAGTGTAGCTGATAAAGACATATACTATAGAGTAAATACAATTCATGAAATTTAGAAAAATGGCTCAAAATAAAATAATGTAGGGAAAGAGAAACATCTGGAAATGAGCTTAACACTAAAAAATTTATCTTTGAGGTTGTGTATAGTAACAGCAGGATAACCAGAAGTTTGATTTCAAAAATTCGTAGAGCTCAAGATAAAAACAAAATCAATTTATGATTTGCATTCTCCATAAGCTTAAAACTAAATGAATCATCCAGGAGAAGTATCTGGTAACAATATTGAATAAACTCACCTAAGTGTCCTTGTAGGTAGAACACACTAATAAAGAGTTAATAGAGACAAAAGCATCTTCCATCATTCACTGTGAAAAAGGTACAAAGGGGCAGAATCATATAAGGGTTAAGGAGAATTTACCCCAGGGATAGGAGAGGGAAGATGCTCAGCAGTTTAGTGATCCTTCTTATATGTTTTTGTCTTTCAGATAGAATTAAAAAACAAAATCTTCCTCACATCTGACACTGGAATAAAAAACTAGCTTTACTATTGTGGCCCTTTTTCATGGGCTTGCACTGGGTTCTTAAACTGTGTTGAGAATCCTTTGTATTAAACAGAGAATGATGTGTTAGTAGATTATTGGGCCAAAAACTCTCATAGCACAACTTAAAGAAATGAGCTCTCCTAGGTGTTGGGCTCTATCACCACCAGAAGAAAATGGAACTTCCATGACAAATTTACTGCCGCTCAGTTAAGTAGACATTTATTGAGAACCTAATATGTACGAAGTACTGTTAAGTGAATATGATAAAGAAAAGAAAAAAAAAAAACTTGTCCTGTTATCCTGCAACCAAGTCAAGGTCATAATTAGAGAAAACAGAGAGGTAGATTCAATCATCTCTACCCAGAGCATTGCCAAGTCTTAAGACTGCTCTGGCAGCAATGTGAAGGGGCCTCTAACTTAGCTTAGAGGAGTGAGAAATGGCCACCCAGAGGGATAATCTCTGAATTGCATCTTGAAGAATATTCTATCACCCTGCCCCCAACCCACAACAGCCAGCCACCTGGTCATTGTGTGCACGTGTGTACATGTGACACAGATGTGTTTGTGGGATGAGTGCTGGAGTGGGATGATTTTGTAAACCTAGAGAAAAGCTCACGCAGAAGCAAGGAAGCAAGTAAATTGGTTTATCACTGAAACTTGAGGTGAGAGTCAGGGAGTTGTAGGAGTAGTATCTGGAGAAGCACTGAGAGGCGAAATAAAAGGAACTTGAACTTTTTCTGTAAGCAACAAGGAATCACTAAAGTAGACATGACCACATTTGCATTCTTGAAATAGGGAAAAGACATTTGGAAAAAGGGAAAAAGAACAGTTTCGAGAATCCTTAGAGGAAACGTTATTAGAACTTGGTAATCTTTCAGGGGGAGCGATGGGGGAAGGGAAACCAAGATGTATTTCCCGTTACCGATGGGTGATGATGAACTAAGTGAACCCAGAAAGAGCACATGCATATTCTAGGTTCTTCATCTATAAGAGGGTCACTTTTTGGATAGATGTGGGCCTCTTATGCCCAACTCCATAGCCACTTTCAACATCCTTAAGATGTGCTCTGAGTTGTGATAGGGATTCTCTCCCACTGCATCAGTCTGCAGTTAAAAGGCAGTGTATTGAGAAGCAATGCTTAGAAGTAGGAATCAAGAGTTCCTAGCCTCTACTAAACTAACATTGAATAATCAGGATATTAGTCACCACAAGTCATCAGCTCTATGCCTCAGTTTTCTCACATGTGCAGTGGATGTTTGACTGGTCTGTCCCTCATCTCAAGAGTCAACCTAACAGCCAGACACAGTACTTTTGGACCATGCTTTGAAAATATGTGTGCCCTGTCAAGGCAAGATACTGTTATTATTACAGGAGAGGAAAGCAAAACAAGGGAAGGAAAGAGAGGGATCTAGAAATGCAAGGGCAATTCTGCAGAGCCTAGAGAACTTTTTAATCATTTCCCTCCTTCTTTTCATTTTCTTTTCAGTAGGCAATGAAAAATACATAGAAATATGACCACAGAAGTGCTGCCAAATTCAATACTCATAATATCTATTCAGTATTCAGCAATACACATGCAGTATTGCAGATGGTTGTGGGATGTGATGGTCTCTTTCCAATAGTTCCAAAGGGGAAAACAAAATGTTATAAGACAACAGCCAGTCATTTGATGCATCCTGATTGTTTAAGTGATAGGAGAGTCAGCAATCATGTGCAAATTAAAACATAATTATGCACACAGACCACCCAGGATTAAGTAACATTTCACAGATGCATGCTAAATTACTAAACACACTTTGAAATAAATTGTGACCATCATTTGCTATTTTCCCAAGAATATTATTACTAAAAAACAGTCAAAATACAGCAATATGCATAGTCAAGTGAGTTAGTACGCATGCTACTAACTCGTTACCCCAAAGGGTCTGTAAACAGTTTATGTAAACATGCACCAACAGACACATTGCTCAACAATACACCCTTCCTAAGACTGTTTAGTTTTGGGGTAGCTGGTCACATAAATTGCAGAGCTAATCAGCATCACCTCATTATAATGACCAGCTGCAAGACAGTAAGCAGCCACATCATGGCTGTTGGCAGAAGGGTCAGCAACACAATGATATTGGCCTTACTGGACCAAGAATTGGAAGATGAAGAGAGACTAATTTATGTGAGGACGTACAATATAAAGTCAACCAATAGCTGATTCTTCATGGTCATCCTGTCTCCGTCCCACTGGCCCAGTTCCACAAAGTCAGGCAACTCCAAAGAAGACATGACTCTAATGCAGTATCTTGGGGCCATTTTGTGAATTGTGCTTCTTGGTCTGTCTTCTTTTTTTGCCACTCCCAGACTAGATCATTCCCTATCATCTCTACCCCCCTCGCAGGCACGGTACCAGGCACATCGTTAACACTCAGTGTGTGTTTGTTAAGTGCAAGAAATCTTAAAACAAAGTTGAGGGCCTGATCTGGTTTTAGAATGTCCTTGGATCCAAGAATCACAGAGTAAATTATACTTCTGCATTTTGTCTCAGAAATCATATTCATTGATAGAGGGTGAAACTGAGTGAAACCTATCTATTCTCTTACTTTATATCTATGAATAAACTTTCATTCTTTGCGTGCTTGAAGCTCTTTTCCTTTTACCAGTGTCTTGGGAATGAGCCATTACTCAATGTTGAAGTGAACAAATTAGCAAGTATTTATTGAATGCTAACTAAGTGTAAACTCTGTGTTAAGTACAATGGAAAGATCTTTAAAGATTATAATCCTGTGTGAGGAGATTAAGGAAATATAGATGAAATAATTTGCTAACAGTAATAAAATGGCATATGTTTAGAAATGATAACAAATTTTATGTACTCCTTCCAAAGCTATTTTAAGATGTGATAAAATACATGTAAGCAGAAATACAGAAGATAATTTAAATTAAAACAGGCCAACACTAAGAAAATGAAACAGAAAGATAATTGTACTCCTCATTTGGTAATAGGTGCTGCTGTCACCAGCATGAAGACAGACTTTCAGAATCCCAGTAGCCAAGGTAATAAAGATTGGGAGTCTTTGCAATCCCTGCCTAGGAAGTATTCTCCTTGCCAAGAGAAGCATACATTTTCCTGATATTAAATTCTGAGTGAAATTTATAATGTGGATCATTGTATCAGGAACATTGAACAACATAATGGACAATAGCTTCCACAACAGTTTTTAGAGAAAATGGGGAAATATTCTTCATTTGACTGATTCTTAAAATGGCCTTCCATAAAAGTCATGGGCATGGTAACCAACATGAGTCAGTGGAAATATTTCTGCAGGGAGTGAAATTAATATAGTCCAGGAATTCAACTTTCTGGACAACACAACAAGAGTCAGGGAGAGAATTTAATAAACTTTCAGCAATAAATGATTGGCATCTACTTAAAATGTATCAGTTATTTCAACCAAGTTTTTGTCTAGAACTAGAGTGCAGTAATTTTAGTACTGAATAGTGGTAAATAATAGAATGTTGAAAGAAGAGAGGGTCATGTGCGTTAGATTGATATTTTAGATGTAGATCTTACAGACATGACAAAGCTGATATTTTGTAATAAAAGTTAAGAAACTTGACGGTTATATTTGCCCGGACTTAGGGCCGCAAGAAGGGCCTCAGCAGGACCATGTGTTTCTTAATTAATTCCTGGATGCCAAGGCAAGAAGGTGGGTTTTGATTTGTACATTAAAGGGTGAATGTGTTTAGCCCATGGATATAAAATAAAGATAATATAACTGTTACGGAGCAGCCCCAATATAAAATGGGTTGCCTGGCTGTGGGTCCTCACCCACACGCTTAAAAGGGACTTATTAATACTCCACTATAGGCACACACAAAAGGTTAATAAAAGGTTTATTTACAAGGGAAATGGAAATAAGGAAATGTACAACTCAGGGAGAAAATAGGGAAATAAAGTCTTTAATGCGTCCTACCCGATCCGCCGACCTGGAAACCCAAAGGCACTCTCAGAGTTGGCCCAGCCTGCGAGCTGGCGGGGAGCCAAAAAGGGGAATCCCCCAAAGCCCACGTGTCTGGTTTTATACCAAACTTGGTATAACCTGCTTAACCCCACCCTCGGGTTCCAGCAACCTTCCCTTTGGTGGTGATGGGGTTTGTCTTGCCCAATGTCTTTTGGCTTTGGTCTGGAGTGGGGGTGGAGTCCACAAAGCCTGCATGGAATTAGCTTTAGGACATCCTTTTCCCCCTAACATAATGAGTAGAACAGTGTCTTCAAAGACTTGCCCCTCAATTTTCCCCTCCTCCCTCATAATTCAGTCCCCATCAAACCTCCAATTCCATGACCACAAAGGGGAGGTATCCTATCTGACTCAGGTAGTCATAGTGTTGAAACGTTACCCAGGACATAGATCAATTCTTCATGCGGATTTGACTTTACCGACGGGGTCACTTTTTACTAGAAAGAAGCCACATTCACAGTGCTGGTCTTGTGTATAGGTAAAGAACCAAGTGCTGTGGTGGCATAATTCACTGGGAGACCAGGCTCAGGACCATGTAGATTCTTGCTGCAAATAACTTTTTCAATGGTCTATCATAAAGTGTCTGGATCCACCACTGAAACCCACTGTTCAGGCTTCCTATCTTATGCAGATGCTGTTAAAATAAGAGACCATAGAGTTTTAATCTTCTACCACCTGCTGATAAAATCAAATGGGTTATAGATATAACCCAATGCAGAGATCACAAGCTTACTACCTACACATGTTTGGGTGGGCTAGAGAGTTAAAATATGAAATTTTCACATCAATTTCAAATTTTTTGGCTAGCATAAAAATTAGAAGTTCTTGCAATACCAGACTACACTACTCATGTAACAATCAGCTAGATCAGACTAGCCCCTCCTCAGTCACTGTAGGCTTCCTCCATTCTGCCACAATCCCCACCACTCTCTATCATCTGCCAGTCCTATTCACCCATTTACATGACCTGCCGCATCCTACAATTTGAGTTTTTAACCCTGTATAACCCAATGTGCTCATGTTATGTCCCACAGAAGGGAAGAGACATCGGATTAGTGACGAGCCAGAGATGACCCAGTCTCCTAGTTCTCTCCATGGAAGATCTAAGCCCTCAGGAGGAAGGGTGAATAGGTATAAAGGAGGCCAGCCCCCAAACAAGGAAGAGGAGTCAAAAATGTTTCACATGGCTCACACAGTTTTACCCCAGGCTGGCTCTGTATGCAATATTTTACAGCATCCTCCAGAAAAATCAATTTGTTTAAAATAGCAGCTGATTTTGCCCTGGGTGAAAATGTTTGGCATATGCAAAAAAGGGAGCATTGTGTTTTCTTGAAAGCTCATCCTAACCCATGAACAATTAGAATTGTTCGCTCTACAAATACACAAAAAAACTGCTCAAGTGCATATTCTAGGGAGAGACAGATTTAAAATTTGGGAATGTAAGGTTTTATTTAATTCTTTAAGAGCTTTTCTTTCAATCACATACAGCTTTTCTCTTTAGAATCTTTGAAAACACTCTCATCAGTATTTCATGCCTTTAAAAAAGTTTGTGGCTCTAGCTCCCTTTTAGGAGAAAGAAGCAAAGTGAAGGGAGGAGGGGAAGTGAAATAAATGGTTCTGCCTAAATGAAAAAAAACGCAGGCAGAACATTTCCAAGCTGCTAAACACCAGAAGGAGATAACAGGCAGTGTGCAAAATGCCAATCACGATGGTAACAATAATGAAAATAGTCCTCACAGCAGTGCTCACTGTGCTTTGGAAAGCCTCAAGTTCTAAAAGTCATGAGCTCCTCTGGGGCCATGAGGCCTTCCTCACTTATGAGCTGTACATTCCAGGGGCGTGTGTCAGGAATGAGAGTCCCCAAGGTAGAACCCAAAAGAAAGAGCCACCTTTATCCCTCTGTTGCAATGCTAATTGGTGTGGCTTTTTCTCGAAGGCAGAAGGCTTTGTAACTTTTTCCACTTCTGTCCCTGGCAGATCTTCTTCCACAGGTGTATGCCAGGCAGAGGGCATGAGTAATCAGCTCCGGCTCACCTTGACCCTCACCTGCTCTCCTCTACCTTTCTGCAATTTGCCAGCCATCCTTTAAATGTTCTTCTCCATGAAGCCCTCCCTGACCCAAGGTGCCCTCCATCCACTAGAACTAAATTTTATTTCCTCTCCTGCTAGTTGTTGCCTGCAATTCCTTCCCAGCACTTTGTTCTGCCTGGTATTATAGTTCTAGTTTAGCTGTCCACATCCCTCACTAGATTGTGAATGCCTGGAAACTGGGAACAATGCCTCACTATGTTTGTACCCTCAAACCTTTCAGGGTTTTGTCTATAGTAAGCACTTGATAAATGTTTAATGAATAGAGCACTCCACTTTTTAAAAATGAACTGCTTTGGGCCTCCCTGGAGGCGCAGCAGGTTGAGCACCATACCGTGAAGCTGTCTGCAGCCTCTGCAGTGTGGGTTCGATTCCTGGCCAGCCAGGGAGAAACCCACATGGCGCGGCAGACCTCTCCTGTCTCGCCCGCTGCTCCCCTCAGCAGTGTTTTTGGTCCATCTGCCTGTTCTGCTCCCTGCTCTGTCTCTGGTGAATCCTCTCACCTTCCTGCCCCTCTGACCTATACCCCAGTTCTTGTATAAATAAATAAATCTTTGTGTGTGTGTGTGTGTGTGTGTGTGTGTGACCCTCGCTGGCGGCCGGGGAACGAACCGGCGCTGCAGAGGCTGCGGGCAGCCTCGCAGCCAAGCGCTCAACTGCTGCGCCACCAGGGGAGACCCCAATAAATAAATCTTTTTAAAAAAAAAAGTAAAAAAAAAAAAAAACGAACTGCTTTGCTGGAATGAAAAGGATCTGTGTGAGACCAGCCAGATAAAATATAAGTAAATAGTGGGAATATGGCCAAGTTCATGCCTCATGTTAATCTGTCTTAAACAACTTAAAGGGGCAACCTTATCCTCATACCTCTCTCCACTCCAACATGGCAGCAGATGACTTGGCATCCTTAGAAGACTAAGCTGGCACAATTTTAGTTTTCACCATTGCAAATGTTTTCCCTTTCTTTCTCCATTGCTGAGAAGGGAGAGTCCCTCTCTTTCTGAAGTATCACTCCTAAGTAGGGTCATCCATCCCCACACTCAACTTGACTTTTCTCTTTCATTTGCAAGATAACTCAGTCTTCTCCCCTAGTAAAATAAGTTCCCCCTTCCTTAAAGTCACCTTCCTTTCGTTCCTACTTAGCAGAGCGCTTCTGCCCACCAGAGGCCCAGCCTGTGCCACCTTAGCCTGTGCTGCAGGAAATGTGTCCCTATTGTGAACATATTATAAATGTTCTGAGATCCCTCTTCCTGGGTTAGCAGGCAAGAGAGCAGAGCCAACTGCAAAGACTTCAGGTCAGAAGAGGCTCTGTCTTGTTCTGTGAAGCCACCAGATAGGACTTGCTGGCTGCGGGCAAATCAACCTTTTCAATCCCACTAGGGACCAAGCAGTCAGACCAAGAAGACTTTGACAATGGGGACCACCTTTGCATCTCCACAATGCATTCTTCAGAAATCAGGGAAGTGATTAAACCTTAGCATTTGCCCTCCTCTGCACATCTCTTTAGGTCAAGATAATTTAGGAAATCAAAAGAGCTAATCCTATAGCCAAAACTCAGAAGCCCCTATCAAGAATAATTACAACCTGACATACATGACTCACTGATCCTTTCTCTTCTGAATCTCTAAGAAGGTATAAAAACTGAACTCCACTTTGTGGTTGTTGGAACAGCTCTCATAGAGTAAAACCGAACCCTTGCTAGGCCTCCCCGGTGGTACAGGTGGTTGAGCGCGCACTGTGAAGCTGTCCGCAGTCTCTGCAGCACGGGCTGGATCCCGGCCAGCTGGCGAGAATCCCACATGGTGCAGCAGACCTCTCCTGTCTTGCCCGCTGCTCCCCTCAGCAGTGTATTTCAGTCACCCTTTCCTGTTCTGCTCCCTGCTCTGTCTCTGGAGAATCCTCTCACCCTCCCACGCATCTGGCCTATACCCCAGTTCTTGTATAAATAAATAAATCTTAAAAAACAAAACAAAACTCTTGCTTTGATGATCTAATAACCTCTATCACTGAGACTTTTATTTCAGTCAACACCATCTATCCTGTGGCTCCCCAAAAACCTCAGGAGACAGCCTTAGTTTCTCCTTCCCTCCCCTCACACTCCATCCAAGTCCCAAGGGTGTCCGTCCTTGTCAGCAATGCCTTCAGAACACCTTCCCGATGTGCGTACCTGTGCCCCCACCTCATGTCTGGACCCCTACTGTTACTCTGACCCCATGCTGCCATTCCTTCCCACAGCCAGCACACCACAGAGCATGCTTAGGATGCTGCTCCCTGCTTGAGGTCTCCGCTGGCTCCCTACTACTCCAGGATGACTCCTGCCCCTTCTCCTCCCTCTCTGCTTGGTTTTCCTTGGGCCAGGGATCAACCCTCCATCTCAGCGACTCCCCTGCTCCTTCTGTCTCAAAAAGCCCTTTCCCAAGCACTCCATCTCTGCCTTCTCTCTCCAGCTTAAAATCTTAGGTTCCGGCTTAAAACATTCTCAAAGCAGCCTCCTTGACCCGCTGTTTAGAGGACCTCTGCCTGTGGTTCCTTTTCGCCACATCCTTGGTGATTTTCTGCTCAGGGCTTAGTACTTGTTGTCCAAGATTGGAAAATATGATGTCACTGTGCTGTTTACTATGCCAAGTTCATCCCCCATGTCAAGCCATAAACTATATGAGGACATCATCTTCCTTGATGCAGCCCCAGCACTTAGCATGGGGCCCAGCAAGGTGAAAGGGACCCTATAAGAATGTCTCCTGGATGTGACCTTTTTTAAAAAAAATTATCATTTATATATATTTTACATATTTTTTCTTTTTTCTTTTTTTTTTTTAATAATGTTTGCTTTCTTTTCTTAGGTGTAGTGCCCATAGAATTTTCACCACCAGTTCACCTGTGCACCATCACCACAGTCCCTTGTGTTCTTCCCTACCTGGTTTTGATGTGAGCTTTTTACCCCAAGGTCACCTCTCCACCACCCCACCCTCAATTCTGGCCCCCACACTCTCCTGAAACTCCTCCTAAAGGGCAAGCTGGTGAGCTTGAAGGCTCATGGTTCTCCGCCTCTCCAGGAGGCTTCCTTCATTTACAGCTCTGCTTTTCCACCCTTACGTCCCCTTCCTGTGTGTGGGGTTTTTAGCCCTATTTGTACCTCATATCACCCCTACCTTCATCTACCTTTATGTCTTGGCAACTATCCTTTGCTCTGCCTGGATGATCCTTATTTATTTGTTATTTATTTATTTATTTATTTATTTTGTGAAGATTTATTTATTTATGCAAGCACTGGGTACAGCCAGAAGTGCAGGAGGGTGAGAGAATTCACCAGAGCCAGAGTGGGGAGCAGAACAGTAGAAGGACCGAAGTACACTGCTGAGGGGAGCAGCAGGCTGCAGGAGAGGTCTGCGCGCCATGTGGGACCCTCACCCAGAGGCCGGGGATCAAACCAGCGCTGCAGAGGCTGCAGGCTGCTTCGCAACCCAGCGCTCAACCGCTGCACCATCGGGGAGGCCCTGGATGATCTTTTTTTAAAAAAAGAAAAACTGGTAGAATATTGTGATTTCTTCATGTTAAATTGTGCTGAGATTATAAAAGATTAATATTTAAAATAAATGGAACAAAGCATCCAGGTAAGTAGAATTCCTTCAAAACAGTGTTTCTCAAACTGCAATCAACTGAATCTTAATGGATTTTTAAATGTTGTATTTTCATTTTAATTTCAATCATTTAAAAGTAGTTAATAGAAGCATAACCCGCCCCCCCCCACCTCATTACTAACCTCCCTCCCCTCATAACTAGCTCCTCCCCCACCTTGGCACTAAATCCTTTTGCACCACACTTGCAAACACCAGATCTATGCTACTGGAACCAAAAGACTGCTGTTGGAAAGACCCTGCCCAGGCAGAGTGGTCAGTGTGTCCTCTGAAGGGGAGGTGACCTTGGAGCAAGGGAAATGATGGGTGGCAAATGGGGAGGTCAAACGCCAAAAAGAATATAGAGGCTTTTTGTCCTAAGCCAAATGAATGAATGGATAAACAAAGAAATAAATAATTTAAAGTAGGGAAATGCAGGCACGGTAGAGATTTTTTAAAAATAATATAGGGCCTCCCTGATGGCACATCGGGTTGAGAGCTGTGCGGTGAAGCTGTTGGCAGCCTCTGCATGCTGGTTCGATTCTCCCCCAGCCAGGGGGAGTCCCACATGGTGAGCAGACCTCTCCTGTCTCATCCACTGCTCCCCTCAACAGTGTCCTTGGTCCGTCTGCCTGTTCTACTCCCTGCTCTGTTTCTGGTGAATTCTCTCACCCTCCCACACCCCTGACTATACCCCAATTCTTGTGTAAATAAATAAAAGAATAAAAAATAAAAATAATATAAATTTTGTGAGTAGCTATGTTTCAATAGAGTTGACAAAACTATGTAAAATGGATAAACCATAAAATACAGTGTTTATTACAGATATTGCAAAGGTCATTGGGGAACTCCTTCCAAAGAGGCATTTGTACAGGTGCAGACACCGGTTATTTATACAGGTATATTCCATATAAGCAATAGTCTTATACTCAAGCAATAATCTTAACTTTGTTCAAATTGTTCCAGAAAATGGAATAAGAAAGAGGCCCAATTCATTTCATGCTATTGTGAGCCTAAAACTGGTTTTAAAAAAGTACAAAGACAGAAATTATAATTTCATTTCACTGTTGTACATAAAAACAAAAATTCTAGATAAAATATTACTTAACTAAATACAACAGTGAATTGGAACAATTAAAGATTGTAATCAACTAAGATTTATCTTAGGAAAGAAATGGTAGTTTAACATGCGAAACTTATTCCCAATCATTATAGCCTTATAGCAATTATATTCTTGTTTTAATATAGTCAGGAGAAAACATTAAATGAAGTATAAATCTATATATGATTTCAAAATAACTTCAAAAACCTAAATAGAACTTTCTCAACCTGATAAAGGGAATACACTTTGCTCTGATAAAAACCAGAGCAAACTTCATACTTTTTTACTCATAGATTTTTTAAAAATGACAATTTATTTGTCACTTTGAGTTGGAAAAGCACTTTTTAAGTGGATTGAGAAGCACAAACAACAAAGTAAAAAAATAATAAATTCATCTACATCACAGTTACATAATTCTATTCAATGGTGGCCATGCAGACAAAATTAACAGATAAACCACCAAGTTGGAGGTAATGTTCCAAAGTATAAAACCTGGAAGAAATGAATATCTATGATGTAAAATCTACAATGAACAGGAAAGAAAAGCAGGCATATGTGAAGTGTAGACAGTTCACAGCAGGGGGGAGCAACCTGGCTAACAAATACACGAAAATGTTCAAATCACCATTAATTAGGGGAGAAACACCAATGAAAATAATGATAATCCTTTATGTGTATCAAGTTGGTAAACACTGTCAGGGTTGACAGGGAAGTAAGAAGAGATACCTAATGTACTCCTACTGGAAGTCTAGCCCAGCACAATGACTTTGGAAAATCATCTTCCTGAAATTATCTATGCAGAAGTATGTAGTAGCTACCAGGTTCAATCCTGGAGACAGGTGCTAGAAAAAGACCTCACACAAATGCACAAGCAGATTGGCCAGAGCTGTATTTGTGGCAGCTGGAAATTGGAGGAGACCTAGGTGTTCATCCCTATGAAATCTGCCAATAAAAATATATGAGTGCCCAGCATGACACTAGGCACAGCTAGAAGCAATATTTAGAGGTTCACTCAACAATGTGGGTAGCTCACATGGCAACAAATGGGGGGGGCAGTAAGAAAGAGAATGAAGTATATTGCTCAATATCACATCAATTATAACCGAATCACAAAACAACACTATATATATTTTACAAATGAATAAACAATATCCTCAAATGTCCAAGGACACAAATTAGACACATTCAGGTGGGCGTTTATGGGGATGGGAGTGAATTGGAAAGGCAGCAACAATGAAGGAGAAGAATAAAATGGAATGATACAAGAGAGGGGCCTTGTAATGACAAATTATGACAGCTTGCCATGATTTAAGGGGTGTAATTAATTCATTTTTCTATTTATGGGAAAAAGACAACTGGTAGAAACACTGGGTTATTATGTAACATATACAGATATCTTGATGTCAAGGAAGTAGCACTGTATAACTCAGTAGTCAGACTTGCTCTTTACTTAATAAGCAAAGGTTCATTATGAGCAAAACAACAGCATCATTTATTAAATTGATGTGATTAATTTCAATGTGGGTTTTTTTTTAAATTTGGACTTAATTTATAAATTTACCTTTATAATTGCATAAGGTTTTCAAGCATATATATGAAGAATATATACTTAGCTTTATGTTTGCATAAATTGAAGTTCAATATAATAAAGTGATTTAAATATTTGCGTTCTTGAGAATATTTTTCTCTCTAAGAGAATAGTTTCCTCTTTACTACAGTATGTAAAACACAGGATATGATTCATCCCCACCCCAAGAGAGTGTTATCCTAAGGCACATGGTTTGATGCCCCAAACACATACAGATAGTCCTTTTGTTCCTTCCTTGTTCCAGAGCATTACTGCAAATTTCTCCAAATGCTTCCTGTTTATTGCTTGTCATGGTCCCGAGGTAACCAGTTCCTCTGTGGTGTGTACATGTCTTTTTAAATGGGGCTTTTCAAGAGCATGATGCTGGTTTTAGCTTCAGAATGTTCAAAGAGTTTGGAAAAGCATCTAAAATTGATATTTGCCATGGATAATACAAAGAATGTAGAAATGCAGAAAAAGCTGAGCCCCACACTATCTTGAAGAGAAGAGATCAGAAAGTTGCCCTTTGATGCCGACCTGAGGATTGAGCATCTTTCTCCCATTCAAGATCTCTGGGGACTCACAACTTCCAAGTCACTGCACTGAAACCCACCCCTAACATGCTGTTTGTATTCCTAGGTCTCGTGAAAGTGGACACGTTCACTCTTCCACATTTGGTGTCTGTTTGAAGTTCTTCCCTCTTCTTGGAGTGCTACCTCTTTCCACCTGCTGGTCTCCATCTGTCAACCCCTTGTAAGATTTATCTCAATAAGTCCTTCTTCCTTTGGTCCCATGCCTTTTGCAGCTGATGGCTGACTTAGGTCATGGTGCATAGGAACTGACCTTTCCAAGTCCCTGTGGGGCAGAGATGGAGGCTTGCCCACTCGCAGCCCATGCACCCTGAATACCTGATTGGCAATCTACCCATTGCAGTGCACCCTGCAAATGAAGTAAACCAGAAGCACAATTCAGTCTCTTCTAAACCCACCTGCTATATCTTGGCTCCTTCCAAAAAGTTAATTCTTTATTAGGGCTCCATCACTTTTCTTATTTTTCACCCTGTATCTAATCCTAGGATAAAAAATCATTTAATTTTCCCAATATGCCTATAAGACAAGTCCTATTACCCCCATTTTGCAAATGAACTGAGCCTTAGAGAGTCTATAAAACTGTTTACTGATGTAGTACTAGGCAAGAGCTGGGTTCAAATCCAGATCAACCTGGTTCTCAGCTCCATTCTCTGATACCCACACTGGGCTGCCCCTCAAAATAGAGGAATGCCAGGGAGTGCCTCAGGGTTCTCCTCATCACAGTTCCTCTCAGGAAACTGTGAAGGATTATTTGCAATTGAGTGATTATAATGAGTGTTATTATTGCTGCTTCTCCCACTGCTGTTAGCAAGGAACCAGCTGTGATCTTATAGCAGTGAATTGCTCTGGTCATTCCCTGAGGAGGGACACTCAGGCATCACACCAGTTCCCTCACCTAGGAGGGGAAGTGACAAAGAGGTCGAGGAGGAGTCTGTCATTAAAAAGCACCTGGAGGAGACTCCTCAGCGCCCATGGGGAGATGGGTGTGCTGTCTGTTCAGGGCTGCCTTGTGTGGTTATGCAATCTGTGCTCTGGCCCTGGGATCGAGGGTGCTGGAACCCTGCCAGTGCTCTGTTCACTTAGCTGTGTGTGCTGTTCAAGATGGTGACCTCCAGAGAAAGAAGCAGAATCACACTGAAGCACCAAGCCATGAATCCATCTGCTCAGACAGGGTACTTTGGAAAATATGTCCTTGCAGAGAGAAGGGAGGAAGTGTGTGTGTATGTGTGTGTTCCTAATTTGTCCCACATCTCCATTAGTTCACCAAGCTCTGTGCCAGCCCAGCGATGACCTCTTTTGCATGGTGGGGTGGGCAGGAGACCCTCCTCTAGCTAATGGTGGCCATGAGCTGTCAGATAAAAATATCTCAGTTCCTGCTGACCAGAGCTGGGTCTGAACCAGTGACCTCTCACTGAAAAGTTTCCCAACTCCATTAACTCAGCTGCCCAGGAGCCCAGCCACTGGTTACAGTTTAGTCCTGAAATCAGAGCCATTAGTTGGAGATGCTGTGTTTCTGAGGAGCTCTGTTCAGATAGAAACCTGGATTGGCTTGGAGCTGCCTTGCTCTGTTGACTGTACTCCCTCCTGTCCCAATTAGCTGAGGCTGGGGGTGGGTGTCACTGGAGAAGTGTCTTCCCCACAGCATGACAGCTGATCAGAGCACAAATGTCAGCCTTGCTCTGGAGCTGGCAGAGGAAGAGAGAAGGGGACTGTGGGCTGGGGGCATTTGTGAGCGAGGCCACTTGAGCGGCTTGTGTGTGCATGCATGTGGTTGTACGTAGCAGAATCAGAGGTGGTCATGCATTAATGCGCTTGTCCGTGAGGGTGTACGTATGCAGTTGTGTGTCCACAGTATGCCCTGTGCACTATGAGAGCAAGAGTGAGACAGAGAGAGAATATTTGAGGAAGCAGGTGAGAAGGAGGAAAATGCAGGAGGTAAGGTGGAGCAGGGAAGACAGAAGAGAAAGTGGAGCGATGAGAAGGAAGGAAAAGGGCCTGCCCTTTCTCAGAAGCAGACTTGAATGCTCCTTGCCAGATGGGTGTTTTGAGGTCCCCATTAAAGTCCCGGGTTAATGACGGGACAGGAGAAATAGAAGTAAGTGCAAACCAACTGCCTCCCCTCGGTGCCCCTGAGAGAACCGGGAAGAGATCATGTCTGGATGCAGCACTCAGGGGACCAGGCAGGCTGTCTCTGGGTCTCACTTCACTCTTGCCTCCCTCTCAACTCCCTCTTCACCCTCAGGAGAATCCCATTATGAGAAATCAAGAAGTCCAGTTGAGACCCAGGAGGCCTTGGTTTTTGTCAATCCCTGCTCCTCAGTCTCCCCAAACATCTCAAGGAAACAGTGGCCCCTGCCCGGACTCTCTCATCGATTTTGTTGAGGGTCAAATGTGTCACTGTCTATGAAATCTAAAGGATGCTCATGGGGAAGGGATTTTTGTTTCTCATAAAGACCCAAAGGCCACGCAGACTACAGCTAGAAAAACCACACCACACACCATCAGGTGACTGGGTAATAACTTCAGGAAGGGTGAGGGCAGAGGTAGGGGTGCTAGAAAGAAATAACCTGGATCCATAGAGCAGGTTTTTTTTTTTGTTTGTTTTTGTGGTTTTTTGGTTTTTTTGCTGTCATTGCTGCTCTTAATTTTTCTTTCACCCTTTTTTTTTTTTCCTGAATACAAATTTTGGAGGTGGGTCTGGTCTGGAGTCACATCTTACTAGGAAGGAAGGCTAGAAAGTTGGTGACTCCTGGTCCAGAGACACAGTCTGCTCATGAGACTTGGCTTTTTCTCCTAACACTGACACCAACACCCTCAGTCACTTGGAACCAGTCTCACCCCCTCCCTGAACTCAGTTTCCCCACCTTTAATAGAGGAGGTTGAACTAGCAGAAGCTCTGAGGAAGGTCTCCATGAGATGGGAATAAGACCTCACATCCAGCTGGTACTCGAAGGCAGGGACGCCTGAAACAAATCAGTAACTCTGCTATTTGGGCTTGAGAGGCTAATCAGTGCTGGGGGCGCCCAGTCAGCATCATGAATTGGAACAGCCAGGGGCACAGTCCCTGAAGACTTCGATCATCCAGGCCTGGGGGAAGGTCACCTTCCCAACAGCCTAAAGATAATTTTACCAGGATTGATCTCTCTAGTATCATGTGACCTCAAATAAATCCCTTTTCTGTGTGCCTCAGTCTCTCCATCTACTGATGCAATGCAATGCCCTGACTGCCTCTCAGACTTGGATCAAGAAGGATAAGGGGGGGGGCCTCCCCGGTGGCGCAGCGGTTGAGCGCTGGGTTGCGAAGCTACCCACGGCCTCTGCGGCGCCGGTTCGAACCCCGGCTGCTCCCCGGCCACCGGAGGAGGGTCCCACATGGCGCGCAGACCTCTCCTGCCGCCCGCTGCTCCCCTGAGCAGTGTGCTTCGGTCCTTCTGCCTGCTCTGCTCCCTGCTCTGGCTCTGGTGAATTCTCTCACCCTCCCGCGCTTCTGACTGTACCCAGTGCATGTATAAACCAAAAACAAACAAACAAATAATAAATAAATAAATAAGACATGCCTCTAGAAAATTAAAAAAAAAAAAAAAAAAAGAAGGATAAGGGGGGATGATCATAAAATGTCCTTTAAAAGTCACAAACCGGGCCTCCCCGGTGGCGCAGCGGTTGAGCGCTGGGTTGCGAAGCTGCCCGCGGCCTCTGCGGCGCCGGTTCGATCCCCAGCTGCTCCCTGGCCACACCGGAGGAGGGTCCCACATGGTGCGCAGACCTCTCCTGCCGCCCGCTGCTCCCCTCAGCAGTGTACTTCGGTCCTTCTGCCTGCTCTGCTCCCCGCTCTGGCTCTGGTGAATTCTCTCACCCTCCCGCACTTCTGACTGTGCCCAGTGCTTGTATAAACAAACAAACAAACAAACAAACAAACAAATAAATGAATAAAATACATGCCTCTTTAAAAAAGAAAAAAAAAAGTAAAAGTCACAAACCTTCCCCCGATGCTAAGTTTCTGTTCATTCAGTGTATGTGGGAATCTCAAAAGATGCCCAGTCTTATCACAGACATGAGGGAGGGAGTTTGAAGTGGATGACCAAGAAGCCAGACAGCACAGTGCCATGTGGATCATGGAGCCCTGTGAGATCCCTGCTATCCAGCAGACTCCATGGAGAAACGGGGAAGCAGTTGGCAGGAGAAAAGAGGTCCCAAAACGTGACCCAGTAGAGTCTTCATGTAAAAGCATCTTGGGCCTTCCAGCCCCAGCTGACCTCCTGTGGAATAGAGACAAGCATTTCCCACCATCACTGCCTGAATTCCTGACACTGGGATGTGTGAGACATGATCAAATAGTCCCTGTGCTAAGTAAGCTACATTCTAGTATAACAGATAAAGAAATGGGACCTCAGAGCAAGAGTGGGGGCACTGGAGGACCCCTTATCAGGGACATCAAGGAAATTTCTCTGACTAGGGCATTTGCGTTGGGTTTTAAGGCAGAAGAAGGGTTCCAAGACCTTTCTTCATCCTCTGCACTGCACAGCCAGCCCCACTCCAGGAGAGGCCTGCCTCTGACAGCTGAGCAGAATAAAGCAAATGTCTTCCCATAGCGAGGGATTTTGCTGCAAATCCTTAATCAATGAGGAAAAATTTAAAGAGATTAAGGGAGCTATGGTGCTGCACACATCTCCTGTCCCCTCCCCCTGCTGGACCTTTCTGTCCCACTGACTTTAGTTTTCTGTTTCGTCCCCCTCTACATCTACCAAGTCTTCCTCTGTCCAGTCTCCAGCCCTTAGCACCCTCCCCCCTCTCTCTCCTCTCAGCCTATTCCCATGTCAACATTTCACCTGCAACAGGGACCTTCTCTCCAAGGCAGCTCTCTGGCCTTGAGGGGACGCTCTGGCCATTTATAAGTGTCGGACCAGACAAAACTGCTCTTTTGACAAGCGCCCAGGGAGACATTCCTGCTTCCACCCCCCAAGTGCCTGAGACCAGCCAGTGCCTAAGACTCTCAAGATGACACTTGCCCTCCCTACACGTTAGCAGGAAGAGGCCAGGATTGGAGCGTGGGGCTTAGAACCAAAAACCACAGGTGAGCAAGCAGGGAAGATGGATTCAGGCTCATGAGAACATTACGGTCCCTGTTAGAGATCCTGATTTGGGTAAGAAAAACCAGGAGAATGTAACCTGATATCTAATCACACCTGTGCTAATGACATCATCCTTTATATATATCAAAGCACTCTTAATGTGTCTTGTTTCCCTTGTGTAGTGTCTCCCCCTAGTTGCTCTGACCAGAGGAAGCCAAGGGGGCTTGTGGTGGGCATCCTCCATGCTTGCACTCAGGGACTCACCTGCTTGGCAGTCTGGAATAGAAGTGATATCCAAATAGTGAACACTAATTGCTCCTGACAGAATGACTAAGATTTGAGCTTTGGATTCAGACAAAATTATGTTCAAATCGAGTCTTGAATATAGCATTATCTTCAAGCCTCGCTTTTCTCATCTGTGAAGTAGGATTAATTTCTACCTTACAGATTTGTTAAAAGGATTAAAGGAGATCATTTATATTAAATAGTTAAGATGGTAGGGTAGTCTCCCCCCTTATCCAATATTTTCTTTTCTGAGGTCCCATTTATCCAGTTACAGTTACAGTTACAGTTACTGTTCACTGTGAAAATATTACAAACAATAAGATATGTTGAGAGAGAACATTCATACAACTTTTATTATAAAATATAATTATTCTATTTTATTGTCATTGATCTCTTACTTGACTAATTTATAAATTAAACATATCGGCAGGCATGCTTAAGGGAAACATAGTGTATATAGAGTTTAGTACTATCTGTGGTTTCAGACATCCAGTAGGGGTCATAGAGCATATATTCAATCAACCCTTGTCTGCAAATAATAGGGGACTACTGTGCCTGGCCCTTGGCAAATGCTCAAAAAAATTATGAATATTCTTTGAAGTCACTAGACTCTTCTTGTTAAGAAGATACTAAACTGGGCCTCCCTGGTGGTGCAAGGGGTTAAGACACAACCTATGAAACTATCCGCAGCCACTGCAGCACGAGTTTGATCCCCGGGCAGCCAGGAAGCAATCCACATGGCGCAGCAGACCTCTCCTGACTCACCCACTGCTCCCTTCAGCACTGTACTTAGGTTAATCTGCCTGTTCTGTTCCCCACTCTGTCTCTGGTGAATCCTCTCACTGCCCCCCACCTCTGGCCTGTACCCCAGTTCTTCTATGCATAAATAAATACATCTTTAAAAAAATTTAAAAAAAAGATACTAAACTCCATGGGCTCCTACCTAGATGGGCTGTGCTCCACCTGGGCCCTCACTCAGGGCACTTACCTCTTAAAGAGTTGCAAGTGGGACTCTGGTACCCACGAGATCAGGTCAGAGCAAGCACTTGTCCCAAGGAAGTGTGGAGAAGAAGAGAAAACTAACTTAAGGAGCAGGATGAAGAGGCCTCTTGTAGTGCATTGAGAAGCAAAAGTCTGCCCTGGATTGCCAAATTTCTAGCAATATAAGAAAGCAAACTGTTTAAGTAGAGGATGAGGGAGGAATGGCTTGTCAGCAGCACATACAGAAAAAACATCAGGGTTTTCATCAACTCTAAGTTCACTATGAACCAGTGACATGAAGGGATGGCAAAAAGTCTTATACACATAAAGAGTAAAACAACCAAACGACAGGGGTTCTAGATCAAACGATATTATGTAGTGACATGAAGAAGGGGGGTAACAGGTCTACACTACTTAAGCCTGGATCCCACCCTTTAAATGACAGGGCAGACAGTAGGTATGCTCAGAAGAGGGTGCCCAGGATGGCAGAGGATTGGGAGCTATGACTGCCTGTGACCAGCTGAAAGAATAAAAACACTTAAGAGTCTTCAGAACTGGAGACTGGTAGTAAAAGGGGATGCATATTAAGTAATGTCCCAAGAGAGGAATTTCACTTCTCTGTGGGATCCCAGAAAATAAAATGATTTACAGAAGGAGTGTCTACATGGAAGGGACTCCTGTCCAAAATAAGGTGAGTTCACCAGTATTTAGCATTACCTGAGGGTGAGCCTTTGGGGAAAGTAGCAGGCACTGCTGGAGGTGCGTGGCAGATTCTGGACCTTGCTGGGGGAGGCCGTGTTAGAAGGGAGTTGGCTGTGCAGCCTGAGAGGTCCGTCAAATCCTCAGTAGTTATTATTGAAGAGTCATATTTTTTCATTCCCACCCCCACCCCAAGCAGATGCAGCCAGCCTTCCTTTGGGCAAAAGCCTAGACCAGGACTTCCCCCATGTGTGGGGTGGCCAGAAAGGCCTCAAGAGAAGCTGGCCTGGTCACTGGGATGCCTGTCAAATAGGGGCTGCGCTGACATACAGCTGAATAAAGAAGATGTGGTCTACATGAACAATAGACATATAGTGCTACTAAGCTATAAGACGTAATCCTGCCAATTGCCACATGAATGGACCCAAGGTCATTACGCTAAG
Organism: Talpa occidentalis; assembly: GCF_014898055.3. Lineage (NCBI taxonomy): Eukaryota > Metazoa > Chordata > Mammalia > Eulipotyphla > Talpidae > Talpa > Talpa occidentalis. The sequence goes on from NW_023601212.1 coordinate 58,564,517, forward strand.
TGAAATAAGTCAGAGAAAGACAAACACTGTATGAAATCATTCATATGTGGAAGATAAGAAAACAAAACGAAAAAATAAAACAAAAATAAACTTTATAAGAGCAAAATAGTCTTGGGCCTCCCCAGTGGCGCAGCGGTTGAGCACGGGGTTGCGAAGCTGCCCGCAGCCTCTGCGGCACAGGTTCGATATCTGGCTGCCGGTGAGAGTCCCACATGGCGCGCAGACCTCTCCTGCCGCCCGCTGCTCCCCTCAGCAGTGTACTTCATCAGTTTGCCTGTTCTGGTCTCCGCTCTGGCTCTGGTGAATTCTCTCACCCTCCCGTGCTTCTGACTGTACCCAGTGCTTGTATAAATAAATAAATCTCAAAAAAAAAAAAGAGTAAAATATAATCTTTATCACAGAAGAGAATGGGGAAGGGGATAAACTGGGAAAAGGGTCAACCATATGGGGATGGATGGAAACCAGATTTTTAGTGACAAGCATAATGTAATATATGCAGATGTTGATTTATGACTCTGTATACCTGAAACCTACCTGAAATAATGTTATAAACCAATGTTACTTCTACTTCTAAAAAAGGTAAATACCCATGCAGCAATTCATAAGAAGGAAGGGATGGAGGGAGAAGAAGAAAGAAATTGGGGGGGCAAGGGGAGGCACCCATCCCTGGCTACTCAAAGTGTGGCTATGGATCAGCAATAGAGGGAGTTTGTGAGAAATGCGGGTTCTCAGGCCTCACCCAGGATTAGGGAATCCAGAAGATGCATTTTTATCAAGAACCCCAGATAATTCACATGCATATTATTCACATTTGAAAAACTCTGATCCAATCCATACTTTCTGATCAGTCTTCCTAGAAACAGATTATGGTCCAAGGAAGGATGAGCTGGGGGCATCTCGTCTTGTGTACTGTCTATCCAGTACGTTTACACCCACGAAATTAACATATAGAGCATTTAACCAAAGAAAAGAAGTTAGGATGAGAGGCACACGGGAGGCAGGAGATGCCTCCCCCTGTTTGCTAGACCTCAGATTGAATGGTCAAATGACTTCCACATTAGTTTCTTGAGGAGAGCGGTCTGGTGTGTCTGTCAGTACCCAAGTCTGTTTCCTGTTACTGCTGTGCCCCTGCAGGAAAAGCGGTTGGACCTGACTGCAGCAGGTTTGAGACTCCCCCACTGCGGACTGGTATCCAATCCACCCTAGCAGAGATTTGACTACCCGAAACTGGAATAAGGGTAGAAGTAGTCTAGTGGGCAGCCACAGATGCTGCCACCTGGCTTCTCCAAAAGAGCCAGGGAACGTGGCCCCAGCTGTAATACGCATAGTAATCGATTTATTGAACACCTACCATGACTGGCCCCAGGTTAATATTACACACATTCTCTGTAATGATCACAACAGCTGTAGAAAGAAAACTGAATAGCCTCTCTTTCTAAAGTGAGCAACTGAGACAGAAAGAAAGTGGCTTATATAAGCTTGCACAAGTTGCAAGAGACGGGCAGAAACTGGAACTCAGACCCTCTGACTCCAAAGCCTGCAGTCTTTGTACCGCCCTAGCCTCCAAGCCAATGTGCCTGGTCTCCCTGGCATGACAGAGCTCCTCACCCAGTCTCCAGATGTTGTGTCTCTACCAGGGAAGTGGCTCCCAGTGCTGCATGAGACCGGCACAGGGAGCCAGTCCCTTGCAGGGGCTTGCCAACGCCTCTCACGGCCCTCAGCCTCAGTCAGAAACCAGCACATCCGCCTCAGCCTCAGTTTCCCCACACTTTCCCAGAGGCAGCAGTAAGTGATAATTAATTATCTCACCAGAGGCTGTAAGTGCTAAAGAGATAATGACAGTAAAGCACTTGAATGATAAAATGCAGTAACCATTGTAATTACTGCTTCAGTTGGAACTCCTGTGTTCCCTGTAATCAAGAGCAGAAAAATTCCCTGGAAAGGTCCATTGCCAAGCTCAGTGCCTGGCACTCTGGTTGGTGGATGAAGTACAAGCGAATGAAAACCCCATAACTGGTCTACTCCCACCCCTAGTTGCCCTCCAAACGCATACTCTATCACCACACATAAAATAGGGTCGTAAAGTGGCAGTCAACAATGTGGGGTGACTTTCTCCCACTTTTCCCACCCCTCTACAAAGTACACTGCTGCCATTCCAGGAATAAAACAGTTAATCACTGTTTTGTAAAAATGTAAGTGCCCAGTCATAGGGCACGTAATTACCCAGGTAGATTTTTTTCCTAGTAAACTTTCAAACTAAATTTCAAAAACAAAAAGTGAGAATCCAGTAGAGTATTAAAGATAACAACCACCAGCTAAGCCAGGTTTTCCAGAAGGGCATAGTAGGTGGGGTGTGAGGAGACCTGTAGGGTAAGGTAAAAGGTATCAGGCTTTTCTGCCCTCCCGCCATCAGGATAGATGAGGGAACCCTGAGGTCCTGAATGCATGCCTGATGGCGGGCACCTGGAGTAGGGTGTGGGCAGAGGTAGATGGGATTCACCTGGGCTAAGACTGGTCTTTTAAGGGCGGCGTCATGGGGACGCCAGCAGAAGCCAAAAGAGAAGCCAAGAAAGAAGCAGCAGCAGCTGAGAGAGAAGCAGAACACCAGAGAGCCCAGATCGAGTGAAGGCTTGCTGGGTGCTGGGAGGCCTACCAGCCTCCCGGCCCCCCAGTACCCCTGCCTGCTGTGTGCCTGGTAAACCCCAATAAAAGCCTGCAAAAGCCACTGAGGACTCTGAATCCTCCTTTACCTGGTCTGCGGGATCATAGAAAACCTGCACTGTGGTCTTCCCGCCCCTACAATTGGCGTAAGTCGGCAAGATGATCCATGCAGACGGGTATGGAGCCCTCCGAAGACCTGGAGAGACTAAGGAGTAACAGACTGTTTGCCTGTGACGACACTGGAGGCGCCATGGCGGCACAGGAGAGGGACAAGTTCCGGGAGCTGCGGGACGAGACCTCAGCTGGAGGAGGAGATGCCCAAGAGGACCAGCCAATGACCCCGAAGGCAGCAAGAATTGTCGGAAAAGAGGACCACGATTCGGAGCTCGCCGGTGCTGATGCAGGGAGAGGCTAACGTACTTGGACTAATGGACTTGGACTGATGGACTTGGACTGACAATCCCCCAGAAGGCGGAGGAACTTTGGCAAGTTAAGTTTTGGGGACCCTGGGAGAGGATGCTATTGTACACCCCGGGACATGGGAATCTGGGGTGGCCAGTGGGCCTTGATGGCCAAAAGCAGCCTGTATATGCCCAGCAGCCAGGTGGAGGAGAAAAACCAACTAAGGCAAAAGCTGGTGCTGATGCTAAGTTTGGGAACCCCTGAGAGGCTGCTAAGCACTCAGTAAAGCTGAGGAAGGCCAGTGAGTCTCATAAAATCACCTGTGGGTGATGCCCTGCTCGTTCTCGAGTGAGGGTGAGGAGCTGAGGAGCCCGTCCTTGGGGGACGGGTGGGGAACGTGGCTTGGGGTAGAGCCCAAGCTGAATGTAGAGTTTGTATCCAAGGATCCCCGACCCATGTGCTTGTGCAGTGGGTTGGCCCGAGTGCAGGGGTCTGCGAGTTGCATTGGTGGTTATGAAAGCCGAATGTTGGAGCGACTGCAGACAGAAGCCCTGAGGGTTGGCGATTCCCCCAACAGAATAGAATCGCCAGTCGCAGAGCGAGTGCATCCTGGGGGTGGATGTGGTGTGTGGCTTGTAGCTGAGACTACAGCCAGAGAAGGTCAGGAAGCCTGACAGCTCCTGGTGTGTTACAGTAGATGCCGTGAGTGATTCCCCTCCCTCGTATGAGCAGTGCTTTCGCAGCAGATTTGGTGGCTGGTCTGCTGGTGCCAATTTTCTTTTGCCACTAGGTTGGTGCCCTGCCTGGACTTATTTGTGTTCTGTTGTATTTTGTTGTTATATTGTGATGTATTTGCTTTTGTGGGCTATGGCTGCATTGTTTGTTTGCTAAGAAATGTATATATGTAGATTGTATGGCAGAAAACCCTGAGGGGGTGGACTATAGGGTAAGGAAAAAGGTATCAGGCTTTTCTGCCCTCCCGCCATTAGGATAGATGACGGAACCCTGTGGTCCTGAATGCATGCCTGATGGCGGGCACCTGGAGTAGGGTGTGGGCAGAGATAGATGGGATTCACCTGGGCTAAGACAGGGCTTTTAAGGGCAGTGTCACGGGGATGCCAGCAGAAGCCGAAAGAGAAGCCGAGAAAGAAGCAGCAGAAGCCAAGAGAGAGAACACTGGAGAGCCCAGATAGAGTGAAGGCTTGCTGGGTGCTGGGAGGCCTGCCAGCCTCCAGGCCCCCCAGTACCCCTGCCTGCTGTGTACCTGGAAACCCCCAATAAAAGCCTGCAAAAGCCACTGAGGACTCTAACTCCTCCTTTACCCGGTATGCTAGATCATAGGAAACCTGCACTGTGGTCTTCCTGCCCCTACAAGACCTCCAAGCCCTTTGCCCTGGAGCCTTCGAGCTGACTGTGGGGAGTGTGCCTAGGTGGTGGGTAAGGAAAGAGGCAGGGCTGGTTTCCTAATGACTCTAATTGGAGTAATTGGTTTATGCTTCAATAAAAAATGACCCCTTCACCTGTTGTCCTCCTTGTGTCTGAGCATGTCCAACCCAGGGCGGGGGCTCTACCAGCATCTAGCTTCCAGTGCTCCATAGGGGGATAATCTAGCCCTTGATTCTCCTGCATTTGTTGAATGCTCACCCCGCACCATGCCTCCTGGCTCTTCCAACACGACCCAAGCCCCACTCCCTCCCCCTTTTTCCTCTCCTCTCTCTTGGGCACAAACAACAGCGAGAGGTCACTTGACTTTGCTGGAATATGGGAAAATCTGCACAGGCACGGGATTGAGGACATGAACTTCATTTCGTTTGTACTGTGACAGCGTCCTTTGCGATTTTTTCCTATCTCCAGGGCACAGGCTGCTTACTTCATTAACCCCTGAGAGCTGTCAAAGCCATAGGGGATGGCAGTAACATTAGGATCTAGCCAGCCAGGCTCTGAGAGTCTCACATCCAGGAATCCTGGTTTGAGGAATCCGGTGAGCTCCTGGCATTGCTTATACAGGCCTTATACAGGGAGGGGGTACAATTAAGGGGAGAGGGGCTGTAACTGAGCACCAGAGGAAAAGAAAGTGGTATGATTCTGAGTTGGCATTTTATGAACTCAGGGAGTTGGTGAGTAAAATGTTTTCAGTCTTGTAATTCTTTATTCACTTGCTTATTCAGCTGTTCTGTGTTGAGTAACCACAAAGTATAGATACAGTGCTCCCCAGAGGAACTTGACATCAATACAGCGTGATAAGCGATTGAGGGGGCAGGGGGCTGGGGGAACCCAGAGGAACATCTACATCACTTCTGAGCCAGGAAAGGCTTCCGGGAAGAGAGGCCAACGAAGCTGAACTTTGAAGGACAATGTTAGGAAAGAGCGGGGTGTTTGGGGGAAGTAAGACAGTTTCGGGTGGAGAGAGAAGGACAGAGATGGGAAAGGGATGGAATGAATCTAGAGGCAAGAGGGGGTACAAATCATTAAAGCGGTGTATGCTAGTGATTTTAATGCTATTTAATAGGGAGTCAATGACTATCTGAATATGGGCAAGTGTAGAACCAGATTTACACTTCGGAAAAAATTGCCTTGAGAGAGCGTTCCATGGGAGGTGGACTGGAAGCAAATGAGCTTAAAGCTATGCAAATGATTCCATGACCAATGATGGTGGCTGGCAGGCAGGTTCTGACTTGGAGGTGAAGACAGGAGGAAAAGATGAAAACAGCACATGCCTTCTGGCTGTTGTGGGCAGGTTGGGAGAAGATATCTAGAAAGAGAATGGCTTATGATTCTAGGTTGGGTAAACCCTTCAATAGTAGAAGAAATAAGGCAGGAGGCACAGGTTTGAAGAAAAGATGGTAGGTCAGTTTGAGATATGTTAGTTTTGCAGCAGAGGGGTCTGTGGCCCCACAGGTGGAGGTGCCCATTGAGCCCCCACCTCCCACTGCATATCCAGCTCTCAAGACCCACAAGATACAGGAGCAGGGCCTCCCCTGGTGGCGCAGGCAGCAGAGCGCCAAGCTGTGAAGCTGTCCGCAGCCTCTGCAGCGCCAGTTCGATCCCGGCCGGCCGGTGAGGGTCCCACATGGCATGGCAGACCTCTCCTGTCATGCCCGCTACTCCCCTCAGCAGTGTATTTTGTCAGTCTGCCTGTTCTGTTCCCCGCTTTGTCTCTGGTGAATCCTCTCACCCTCCTGCACATCTGGCCTGTACCCCGGTTCTTGTGTAAATGAATAAATCTTAAAAAAAAGAAAAGAAAAGAAACAGGAGCAGAACCCCAGGTAGGTGCCCGGCACACTTCCTGACTTACAGAAAAGCTGGCCATGTCGAAAAGCATTGATGACCTAAGAGTGAAGCTATGGGAACCTCCCTGACTCCTTCTGGGTTGGCAGAAGCTGTGGAGGGCCTTGCCTGTCCTCCCAAGTGGATGGAGATGCCACCCTTCACTCTGCAGGGTGGTAGTAATGGGTAAGAGGATAAGGTTACAGATTAGCAACACTTGTTTTTTTAAGCATGAGTATTTTCATTTGCTAAGTCTGGCACCCCTGTAAGGGGGTGAAGCAGGCCCAAACCCCAGGTCCTGATCCTACAAGGCCCAGAAATTCACTTATGTTACGCTTGTGTTAGCAGCAGGAAAGTACTCAGGGCAGCCCTGGGCAGATCTGCAGACACAGTCCTGTGCTCTTCTTGTCCACAGAAGCCTGAGAACTGCACCTCTGTGCATGTGACAGGGGATATTGATCTTCCGCAGTGGTCTAGCACAGAAATGACTCCTGGTAGACCCCTCAATAAATATTTGAATAAAGACATGGATGAATAGCTTCAGATCCATATTATGGATCCATATTATGACGTCGGGGAAGTGACTTATCTCACCGCTTTCATATCCTCACTAGTCAAATGGAAATAAGAAAAACCTTGCAGACTAATTCGGAAGACCCCATGAAATAACTCCAGCAAAGTGTCAAGGGCAGTCACTCAACAAAAGCTCCTTGCTGGCCTTGCCTCCAGCTCTGCTAGGACCCAGCTTGGGCAAGAAGAAGATTCTCGTGGGTATGACATTTTCAGTAACCACCCTGACTTTGGTCTGTGAGTTGGGACAACTCAGGACCTGGTGCTGTGATAGATAGAGATGCTGACTTCTATCATTTGATTTTGCTTTTTTAGTGCTGTGAATAAGGTTAGATACCAGTGTCATTGTTATCCCCCTTCAGCTGTGACAGCTCTCAGGGGCTAATGAAGGAAGCAGTCTGTGCCCTACATGTTGCTCTTCTTCTTGATCAAGGATAATTATCATTGTCATTTAACATCCATTGACTGACAGCTCGGCACCCCCCCTCCAAAGGCAGTTTCTGCAGGCCTTCTCTGGGAAGCCAACTTGTATCTGGGCCAAAACACTGAGAATTCAGTAAGATGGATTCTAACCAGGGAGTCCTCCCCCAACCCTGCAATTCCTTTGGCTGGCAGCCCTGGAGAGCCTTCTAAACTCTCTCTGGCCAAGTCTCTGGGCTCCCAAATGCTCAAGGTTTTCGAAGGAGAAAGCAGGTACATCCTGCAGGGTGTGGGTCTGAGTTTTCATGGTCATCAGCTTCCATTCATATTCCCCTTTCAGCTCAGAAATGCTGCCTCCCACTAGGCTGGTCTCCTCTTTGGCTGCAATCAGCACGCTTACTTCTGATTCCAAGCCTGCCCATCTCATGCTCTTTCCTCAGCCTGGAATCAACAGCCTGCATAGCACTGCCTCACATCCACATCCACAGAGCCCACATCCACAGAGCCGAAGTGTCCTCTATGCTTGGAACCAGGGGCCCTCACCTGTCTCTGAGTCTCTAAAGCACAGATATCTGCATCTGTGGAAAAAGGAGAAGGTTCCTGTCCATGAGCCTGAGCTGGCCCAGGAGAACGCCCTCGATGGGCATGGGGAACATATGGAGAATGAAGGGACCAAGGATGTTCACTTGTTCAGAGAATCAGCATGACTCCATGCCTCATGCAGAGCAAACAGACAAGGGTCCTGCCTTTCAGGGATTTCTAAACTATCCCAGACAAGGCGATTCACATGAGACCGTAGAAGTGATGGGAGGGAGGTGATGGGGTGTGCAGGAGCAGAGGAAGGGAAGACAAGTGTCCATGCAGCCCATGAGGAGCCAAGACCTGTGTGTCCACCCTACCTGGAAAGAGGGGCTGGAAAAAAGTTTAAAGTAAAAGGAGAAAAGTCCTGGGATCCAGGGATGAATGTTCATGTTCTTTTCTCCTTTCAGCAGAGATAGCTCCTCTCCTGAGTAAGTCTCCTTAAAATGGAATACAGAGGGCCTCCCCTGGTGGCACAGTGGTTGAGCGCTGGACTGCGAAGCTGCACGCAGCCTCTGCAGCGAGGGTTCGATACCCGGCCACCGGAGAGGGTCCCACATGGCGCACAGACCTTTCCTGTCGCCCGCTGCTCCCCTCAGCAGTGTACTTCAGTCTGCCTGTTCTGTTCCCCGCTCTGGCTCTGGTGAATTCTCTCACCCTCCCGCGCTTCTAACTGTACCCAGTGCTTGTATAAATATATAAATAAATTAAAAAAAACAAAACAAACAAACAAAAAAAAAAACCCAACAGTTCTCCTTTAAAAAAAAAAAAAAAGATACCCTAGAAGGACCTCCCCGGTGGCGCACCGGTGGCGCAGCGGTTGAGAGCTAGGTTGCGAAGCTGCCTGAAGCCTCCGCGGCTATGGTTCCACCCCCGGCTGCTCCCCGGCCACGGCTGCTCCCCAGCCACGGCTGCTCCCTGGCCTCAGCCGGCCATCGGAGGAGGGTCCCACATGGCGCGCAGACCTCTCCTGCCGCCCGCTGCTCCCCTCAGCAGTGTACTTCGGTTCTTCTGTCTGCTCTGCTCCCCGCTCTGGCTCTGGTGAATTCTCTCACCCTCCTGCACTTCTGACTGTACCCAGTGCTTGTATAAATAAAATAAATAAATCTTTCAAAAAAAAAATGGAATAGAGAGATGTTTTCTGAACAGTGACAGCACTAGGCTACAGCTGGAGCCCTGGAAAGCAAAACCCAACTCTACCAAATTTCATCCTATATACTTGAGCCCCAAAGCTTCCATCAGGCTGAGTTTATCAATTTCGCCCTTCCCCATCCCAGCACACCCAAACCCCAAATGTGGGCCCACATGCTCTCTTGCCTGCTCTCTCCCTTTCCTTCTCTCTCTCGCCCTCTCTCTCTCTCTCTTTCTCTCACACGCGCACAATGGCCTTACCCCATTGCTCTATGGGGCAAGGAGAAGTCTTGACAATGTAAATGAGGTGACCAATCATCTTCCACCACACTTTGGACTGTCCTGGGCAACAGTGGCTATTTAGGTTAGTAAGTGACCTCGGAGTATGGATTGTAACATCCTAATGGCAGGCCAGAGGGTCCCCCCAGCAGCCCCACCCCAAGCACCACTTGCGCCTCTGGTCTCTCTGGGACTTGCTCCCCTCACCCATTCCTTAGCAGAGAGAAAATCACCAGGCCCCTCGGTATCAATCTGCTGGGACCTCAGAGAACCTGTCCTGCTGTGATGGATTTTTTAATTGGATTGTGACAAACATTTAATACCTAATAGAGCTCTTACCAACACAGTTAATTAAGAATGTGACTAATTTAATTCAGTGGATGCTCAGGAAGAGAGAAAGAAGGGAAAGCTAAAGGGGGGAGTGGGGTTAGGGTTGGGGGGCTGGTTAGAGAAGGAAAAGACTAGTGAGCTTGTTTTTCTTCAGGGCCAGGGCGGTCGCATCCAGTCTGCCAGGGAGAAGCCAAAGGTTGGCACACAGAGCAGCCTGGCGGACAAGGGCTTCTCTCGAAGTCTCTATTCTCAGTCCCCTTGTGCCCATGGGTTGTCACTGCCTGCTTGTTAGCCAGGGTTGAGCAAACGGGGCTTTGTGGAGCCTCTAAGCTGTGGCAATAAATGCTGAGTGTCACAAGCCTCCTTACTGAACCTGCCTCACAGAGAGTAGCACGGCTTGGCACTGCCAACCAGGGCTGGGGGGGCCCTTCTCCCTCCTGGACCCTCAATGTCATGCAGATAGCAATTGAAACACAAATATCACATTCTCTGTGACTCCCACACAACCATGCCATGTCTCGTTGCAGCAGCCACATGTCCCCATGTGTACACAGCTATCACCACGGGCTGCTCAGTGGAGATGCGGGCACACGCACCTAAGACACAGATGGAATCACTGGAGCTGCTATGCAAAGGCAGCTGTACAGCCTCAGACTCTCAGGGGGGCGGAGCGCCCCCTGCAGGTAGATGAAAGGGGCGACTGTCCTGTCTGCACCAGAGACCTGTCTCCTGCCTGCCAGGCCTGCGGCTAACTGAACAGGAACACACCACTGTATTTGTGAGGGCTGAGCACCTGCGTCCCCCATAGCAGGGGCTGTAGCTGCTAGACAGATGTCACTTTCATTCTGAACAGTGCCCCCACGCACAGGAGTGGAGAGGGGGGCCTGTGGGAGGACACTGGGCTGGGTCCTTAAGTGAGCGGTGTCCACCCTGAAAGGTGTCCTGGAAACATGAAGCTGTCAAATTGCACCTGACTGTGGTGGTAGCAGAGGGGAAGGCTCAGTGTCAGGGTTAACTTTCAATGGGGGTGGGGTGGGGGGAATATTAATCCCTGATACGCATGGTGCCATAGTAACTGCTGGCGAAGGAGAACTATTTTGAGTTTCTCCCTGTTGTTGCAGCTCAGTGGCAGCACTGTGCTGAGCTTTACAAATGTGAGCCTTTCATATTCTGATCTTTAATGGCAGGTGATAAGATTAGGACAAGAAAGCTGTGATTTAGCTGTTCCCAGGTACTTGATATCTCACCACGGGCTCAGCTACCATTTGTCTGCCTTAATCCCCAGCACAAACCTGGGAGATGGGTGGGCAGCAAGTTGATTTTGTCTCAGAAAAGGGAAAGCCAGCCTCTTGAACTTCTGTTCCTTCAATAGGGCAAAACTCCCCTCTCCCCCTTCCCCCTTAAACTCTGCTACGGGGGCTCTCACAAGTACTGTGGTAAATGCCAGGCCACTCCAACCTGGGGTCACTCAGACCTGGCTGTGAGCAGGAGTTTGGACAACTGGCAGGACCACTTCCTTTCCAACTGAAACAAAAAATAGGTCTAGGTCTCCTGATAAGACTAGAAAGGAGACTGATGATGTAAATCACAGCTGGAACGACCAGAGAAGGCATCGACAACAAACTAAAAGCTGAAAAGGCAGAAAAGCAGCTTAGAATTGAAAGGATCCTCTCTCCTTCCCTTGTCTTCTAGCATGTATTATTCATCTCTTATATTTGTATGGGCATTTACATTCCCAGGCGCCCTCTTGGGCTGTTAAATTCTAATGTCAAAAAGAACCTTGACCTCTCCTGCGCCTGGAGACATGGAGCCCCAGGTATGACCTGGGTCCCCAGATCTCAAAGGAGCACAGGCTCCTCCACACTGGGTTTCACTTAACCCCATGGGATCTCTGGGAGGAGCAGCCACTCTCCCCGCTTTCCAGGAAAGGAGGCTCTGCAGGCAAGTGGCCAGCTATGTGGGAGATCCCTCAGGCCCAAGCAGCAGAGACAGGATTGAGGTCAGGCCTGTAGATTCCAGGGCAGGACTCCCCACTTCCCACACCATGTTGTTGGCATTGGCAAAGAGGGGTGTGAAGAATTCATCAATGGGCAGGAATGTCATGGATCTGAAATGCCTCAGTTGCCTGTGGGCACATGGACCCGGAAGGCCAAGTCGGGGAGGGAGATGGAAAGATGGCCAGGTGCATTCAACAAGCCTACTCCAGGGTCTTCTTCTGCCTCCCCTTGGCTTCTAGGGCCTTGGTTTGTGTTCCCTCCAGTGGCCCTCATGCTGCTGCTCTGGGGAAGCCCTGTCCCTCCCTAACTGGACAGGCCAAGAGTTTTTATTATTGTGACTTTAGTTCTTGCAGCAACAACAGCAGGAGGGAAAATGCATGCCCTTGAGAGGATGGCGTGTCACAGCCCACCTCTCCTCCCTTCCAACTCAGCCTCCCGGGCTCGGCCCTTTCACAGGCCTTTTTGGAAGCAGAAAACCTCTTCACAATTGCTTGTCTGACAACTTTATCCTGAAGGAAAAGCGGAGGCAGGCAGGGCGGGAAAGGAGTCTGAGGTCCAGCGAAGGCTGACCCAGCAGTGGGCAGAGCCTCTGGCTAGGAGAACAAAGCCTGAATGTGCTTCTTCCTGCTAAAGTGACCTTAGCGGAGTCATTGAACGCTTTTGAACTTCATCTATTAACTGGAATTACAAATCTCTGCACGCCTCACTAGATTCTAGTTGGGAAGAAATAATACATGGGAAAGAGGTTTGAAAGCTGTAAAGGACTACAGAAATGAAAGGTATTTTTTATTAAGTAGAATAAGGAAGATCAAGAGTGACAGAGAAAGAGGAGGGAGAAGCCAGGGGGCTGGGAGTAAGTGCCAGGGGGAATGAATATTCTCCCACAGAGAAATGCATTAGGCACCTTCAAATGTTCATTCTTTTCTAGAAGATCATAAAGAGAAAGCTATTCCTAATGGGCATCAATTATAAGACTTAAGAGTTTGCTTGTGGCATCTATGATTGGTAGATATCATAGTGATTCTTTCAATTATTTTCCCAGCTCCAGCCTGGTACACAAAATCTCCTTTTTCTTACTCTGAGCCATTCTAGAAAGGACAGTAATAAGGATGAAGGAGGTAGAAATGAGGAAGAAGCAGAGACACCTCCCGAGGGAGGTGAGCTGGGCTAGGGTTGAATAATTCTGTGCTACCAAGACTGAGGCCCAGGTCTGAGGTCTGAGGTTGGGGTAATGCAGAGGGGGGACAACATTTTAATCACATGGGTTCTCTTGCCTCTCCCTGGGCCTACTAAATTGAAACCTCTATGGCAGGGCCCTGGCATCTGTATTTTTCCAACACGCCCCTGGTGTTCTTAAGCATGGCTAGGCTTGAAAGCTCCGTGGCCTATTCCCCCAGCCATGAGAGCACTCTGCAGGCTTGCTATCTTTCTGCTGCCCCTCCACTCCCAAAGAGGGGTCCCTGTGGAGGACACCATGCTAGGACCATCCTGCTTCCTATTGGCCCACCCTTTCCCGTCTGCTTCCTCATGGCCTGTGTTCCTCTCCTGATGCAGACACATATTTGGAGTATCATCTAGGAGGGGATCCAACTTGCAGCTGCTGGATCTTGGGCAAAGGCGGTGCTCAAAGACTGTGTCCAATGGCCAAAGCAGCACAGCCAACTAAATCAAACAATCAGGCTTAAAATGAGAGGACTTGGCAGACCCAGGAAGACCAACAGGAGACCATAGTAGTGAGGGTTGAAGGACTAGAGAGTGAGTCCCCAAGGGGCCTCTGGATTCATTCAGGTAAGACGATCCACACAAATGTCATGGGGGGTGGCTGTTGTGCTGCCCCCAACCCCATCCCACTCCATCTTCAGAAAATAACAGGGTGTCTCCTTTCTCCCTCAACCATGTCTGCTCCCAGATAATTTTTTGCGGGATGGAGGTGGGGTAGGCACATTTCTGCTGCCAGAACTGAGTAAAACTGTTCCCACAACACATATTGTGACTTGCAGGGAATCCAGAAAAGAGAACTTTGTAGGTAGTCTGCATGTTTTGTCATGGACAAAATTTCCTCTTAGCAGCAGGGTAAAACAAGGGAGGGCTTTTTGCCATGCAGGCTGGCAGGTCCCTGCCTACAGTGCTGATATCTGGTAACAAAGCTGCAGCCCTTAGGAGGCTGCAGCCCCTTCCCTGAAGCTTCCTGGGCATCATGCATCCTCACTACACCCTGGGACAGGCTGCCAGGCCTGAGAGCTAGGGCGCTGGTAAGAAAGAGGTCTCCACGTTTCCAGCAGGTGTGGGCCCTCTAGACCATCAGCCCTATCTGCTAGACTCCCACTGGGTGCTCAGTGCTAGACTAACTGCTAGAGAAGGGGAGGGGCAGCCTGAACAGGAGACACGGTCCCCTTCATCAGAATAGCTATAGTTCAGTGGGGTTGGCAGATGCCCAGTGACAAGCCCGGACTTTCATGAGGTACTGTCCTCAGCTATGAAGCTGATATCACTGTCCATTGTCACCAAGACTAGATCAAAGAGAGGTCTACCTGAGGGGGTTCTGAGGAAAGGAGGGATTGGGGTGAAACAGGAAGAATCAAAAGCTAGGCTGGAGTGAGGAACTGTGAAGAATCCTATTGCAACTCTCCATATGGAGGCCACAGCGAGGACCAGGAGGTTATATGACTCCCTGCTGTCAGCCCCATGCCAGAAGGCAGCCTGGAGACCCAGAGGACACTGCAGAGGAGAGAGAAGACCTAGATTCTTCTTCCCACACCAGTCATTTCTTGATTCTGGCTTCGGGGTTCATCTGCATGGATTGTGTGCATGTAAGTGACAAGAGGTCTATGGTCCCAGCCCTCCAAGACCCACAGATCTGCCAAAACCATGTCTGCCCAAGGACCCCAAGAGAAGACAGAGCTGCCCTGTGACTGCACTGCCTCTATCTAAACACCTCTTGCCTTGACAGTGGGAGGAGATGCTGGCCGAGAACCATGTAGGCCCCCAGCTGAACCCAGTCACCAGTCAGTTGCTCCATCTGCAACTGACTGAGGAAGTCCCCAGCCCCAGACTTTATAAATAAACCAAGAGAGGTCATTTTGTCCCAAGAGACCAGGATGTCTCCTGAAATACAGAGCTGTTCTGTCTTGTGTCTACGTGGCTCTTGGGCTCACTGTTATTCTTTGGCAGGGAACAGGGTTTGGATTGAACATGGTTCCGTCTACAGCTGAGAGTCTCAGTGAAGGCAGAGGGCGGGGGAGCAGGGACATAGACAGAGACGTTCTTGGTAGTACCCCAATGTAATAAATGGGGCCACTAAATGAACAAGAGAGGGTGACAAAAGAGAAGCATGGCAGAGAGGGGGCGAGAGGGTGGAGGGCGCAAGACGGGAAGGGGGCAGAGAGAAAGAGATATTGACAGAGGCATAGAGAAGAGATGCTGGCAGAATTACAGATGGGAAATCCATGCCAAGGCCGGGAAAGAGAGACAGGGGAATTATAGGAGAAAAATACAAAGGCAGACAGCTTGAGAAGAAGTGCTGGGGCTGCGGCAAGGCGAGAGGGCCAGGGAGGGCCAGGAGTCAGAGAGCAGCGAGGGACAGAGGAGGGGCCTGGCACAGGGAGAACAGGGAGAGATAAAGGGACAGTGTGAGGGCCTGAGGTCTGAGTGTAAGGAGAAATCCCAACCTGTGTCTAAAAACAATAGAGAACCGAGCCTTCCTAGTGTCGTCTTGTGTGAAGACACGCTCTTGCGGCAGTAGGAGCATGGCCTCCAGAGCAAGGCTGTCTGGGTTTGAATTCCGTTGCTGCCAATTTCTCATAGTGTGACCTTCAGCAAGTTAGGGAACCCATCTGATCTCAGTTTCTCCTTGGTTCAAATAATGTTAATGCTACCTCATCAGGTTGTCACAAAGGTTGAAGAGTTTTCTAGAAGATAATAAGGAAGACCTTCAGGGGATTGCAGGTGCAGACAGACAAAAGGGGACAAGAAGGGTGGGATGGTGCAGGGAGAAGCAAAGGTGAAGGACAAACATACCCTTTATTCACACATTTATTGTTTGGGGGTGGACACACTACTGTGAGCAATGGTCTGTGGAGGAAAGTGAGGCTCCCGGCAAATTTGGGTCAACAGAGCAAGTCAAGGAGAGACCTGAGCCATAAAGGGGAGCATGTTGCTGGGAGTCAAGGGCGGAGAATCTTGGGCAGATGGGCTCTCCTGCAAACTGCCCTTGCAGCAGAGGGAGCTGGCGGGGCGGGGTGCAGAGTGAGCGTTAAATGCCATCTGTGGGAGACCTGTTGATCCTTCATAAAGCCCAGGAAGGGGAGTTAGATTAAATATGCCACCGCCCACACACATGCTCCTGCCTACTGACAGCTGGCAGCAGGGTGCTTCCTTCCTAACGGGATGTGAGACTTTAGAAATGACTTCCTGTCCCTGAGGCAGCCACCTGCACACCTGTGGGAACTGTGCACCTGCTAGGCCAGGTGCAGAGAGGTCATTGGATAGAAGCAAATCACAGACTTGAACTTTTTCTGGAGAAAGGAGGGAAGAAACTGGAAGCTTATTCTATTGCAGTCCCTGCTCACCCCACCCCAACACATGCACGCTGGAGACTGTCTTTCACTATGTTGGGGTGATGGGGTTGGGGTGCAGGGTGCTCCAGGGGCCACCTTGCAAACTCCAGGACAGGAAGCTGAGGATGGACATTTCTCTCCCTCCATTCTCCCTGACCCAGCCACCCTGGAGGCCAGTCTTTGCATGCTTGGTATATGCTCCTCTCCAAATAAATTTGTCACCAGGGATGATTCCTGAAGCAGGCGATCAGGACCCCTACCCCTAACCCCCTAGCAGCAAAAGGATGGTTTTCATCTTCCAAAAAAAATGCAGGAACCCAGTATCTTAAACCTGCATTTCTTAAACCAGACTCTTAATGCTGGAATTGAGCCTGGAGCAAGAAACATAAGGACATGTTGAAAAAGTTAAAACATATTAATTACTGCCAGTGTTCATTTGTGGTTATAAATATTATAATCATAGCTATCACTTACTGCAAGCCTCCCAGGGGCCCAGGTGTTTATGCCCATAAGCTTCTAAATCCTCACAACACCCCTACAGAACAGGGATTAGGATTCCTGTGTTCGAGACAAAGACACAGGCTCAGAGAGGTGAGAAACGTACACCCAGAGTGACTGTGCAAACTCCACTCTCTCCACATCTAAAGCTACCTCAGGTTTCCTTAAGGAATGTGGATTTCCTTTCATCTCAGATTCTATTGAAATTCGATTTCACTGAGTGGCAGCCTTCCCCCACCAACTGATGTCTTCTACTGCCCCCCTCACCACCACCACCCCCTACCTGGTAGATGGAGTGGTGAGCTCAGTTAAGACAGTTCTTAGGAATCAGATGTGATCCTAGAACACTGGCAGAGAGGAAGGTTCTTCGCAAAGACACCTGTCCAGAGATGCCATTGGCTCTCCTCCCTCCTGCCCACCCTTATGGGTGGCTTAGACTTCTGACGGGGAGCAGCAGAGGGATGCACCAGGGGTCACCTTGCAAACTCCAATGGCAGGGGCACAGGCGCCTGGTGCCCCTTGTTTCTGGAGACTGCTCCCCCCTGCCACACACACACAGACACAATCTCTCTCTTTCTGGGGGTGATGGAATGAGACAGGGATTTCTGAGGAATGGATGGATTGGGGGTGAGGCAGGAAGAACCCAAAAGCTAGGCTGGCGCGTCTCTCTTTTAACTGTCCAAAAGCTTAAGGCCTCACCACTCCAGGTAGCATTTCATGTCCAGCTAGAGACATTGGAAAACCACAAAACAGGAGGAACATCATTTCTCTGTTTGCAACAGGACTCAAATTGCTGTTCCCAGAAATGAGGGTAGGTTTGAAGGTGAGGTTTGGCCACCAAATGGGCAGGGGTCTGTGGCCTGTGACAGCTGATCCTGCTTCGCCTTTGTCTGTCTAGTTCTCTATCTGTGTCCACATGGTACACAAAGGAGCCTTAAATATGTGTTTTAGTCCACTCAGATTGCTGGAACAGAAGACCATAGCTTGGGTGGCTTCTGAACAACAAACTTGTTTCTCCTGACTCTGAGGCTAGAAGTCCAATATCAAGGTGCTGGCAGATTTGGTGTCTGGAAAGGACTCACCTCCTCATTCACAGATGGCCATTGTCTCACTGTGTCCTCACATGGTGGAGGTGGGGAAGGAGCTCTCTGGAGTCCCTTTCATAAGGGCACTAATCCCATTCATGAGGGCTCCACCATCATGACCTAATCACCTCTCCAGGAGTTTCCATTCCGTTCTCTCCTTATAATCTATCTCTCTGTCTCTCTGCTCTCTCTCGCTCTCTCTTGCTCTCTCTCTCTTTCACACACACACACACACACACACACACACACACACACACACACACCACAAACACACATACACACACAATTCCCTAAAGAGAGTATGGAGCACACCAGGGTCTAATAGAGAAAGATAATAAAATTTTGTCCCAGAAAAATTAGGTTAATACCTAGCTCCTTACAGTTATTAAATGGCAATGTGTTACTAATACTGATGGAATTTAAACGTGCGCAACCCCACAAGTCAGAGCTGCTTTTACTAGAACAGATTTCTTCAAGAAATCTGTGATTCTGCTTTCACCACCCTTTTCCAGAAAATACTCTGAAACAGAACCTAACCTGGCCAAGGGCAAACTGGCAGGTAAGATTTCTGAGTTCCTTCTCCAACATGAGGTGGGCTGTGGGGTCTCATCTCCTGGATATTCACATGGACACCTGGGTGATTTTCATTCAGCACCTGTCTCCCACCTCAGCCCAAATACCTGCCATGACAGGGAAGGTCTGAGAGCTGGGAGGAAAATTGTGGGAGGTGTGAGGGGGCACTAAAGGACAGAGTGAGGAAAGTGGTGTGAGAGTGTGGGCTGGAGTGGTTTGGGTAAACCCCAGGAGATCGGCTTCCAACAGTGATTAATTTAGTGAGGGAAAATAGATTTTCACTGCCAGCCACTAAGTCTGCAGAAGCTGACAATGAAGCAGTCAGCTATGTGTCCAGGCAGCTCGGTCCTGTGAGAGGGCAATTTGTGAGTTTTGTACTCAAGCACAAATAGGAGAGTGATTGTGGGCATCAGCCCACGGTGGGGAAGGAGCCACCCTGCTCCCCATGGTAGGAGATAGCCGTTAACTCCTTCTAGAGCCTGTCTCAGCCTCTGTGGGACTCAGGGACCGTAGTACAAGGATTCTTATGGACCCCAGTGCCTGGCCAGCTCCTCTGGCTTTCTGTATTTGTCAGATTAACTCAGCCACTGGGAGAGATTGAAGGTGGCATATGTTAGCATCCAGATCCTTCTGGCAGGAATGCCATGATATCTCATCAAATATGGAACCACTCATTCATTCATTCATTCATTCATTCATTTAATGAAATGTATCAAACTTCTGTTTCAGGCATTAAGTTACAAAGGTGCAGATAAAACAGGTTCAGACCCTGCTCTCCTAGAATTTACAGTGGAAACGTAAGGAGTAGTGAAGAAGACCAAAAATTAATTAAGAACTGAATGCATTCCACCCATCCACAATTTGCACATGGTTCTGAATATTCAAAGGGAACCAATTAGAATGGTAAAGCTAGAACAGGATGAGTTTCATTATCATCTAGCTCAACATAATGTGACAGCTGAGGAATGTGAAATCCAGAGGGTTGCAGAAGCTGCATAAGGTCCACAGGCCATGTGACAAGGGCAGGACTAGAACTTCCACTCCCCTTTAAACACCTGTGCTGCACACCACCTGTCACCATCCAGAGACCTGAATGAATGAAGTATATTCAACAAGTCCTAAAGTATGTTCCCTGAATGTCTATTCTCCAGGAAGAAAAGGATTCTATTGTCAACAAAGTTTGGAACTCGCCAGCACTGTATCTTCCTGATGGAGGTGGACAGTCCATATGGTTGGACTAAAGACTTTGAGATCGGAAGGAAAGAACTGCCATTGTCTGACCCCATGCCCACCATGCTGCTCTGACCACGGACACCCTCTTATTTATGGAACACCTCTTAATTCCACATGCTGGTATTCCTCAGAACTTTGTGGAACCTAGATTAGAGTTCTACACATTTTAAACATCTGACCCTTTCTTGCTGGCATTCCCTGCTGAATTTTTTTCATCTGAGTCTTGCTTGTTTTTCTCCAGATCAGAATCTTCATTTTCTTCCAGCTCCCCAATATTCTCTGTATTTCTGGATCTCCCTTTTCCCTGGAATTGCAGTGCTCTCCATTCTGTTGAATGTTTTCACTTTGTTTCTCCTGACTCGCTTTTGAAGACTTCTCATTTCTTTCTATCCCTACCACACTGAAATTGTTCTCCAATTTACTTCAAGCTTGCTTTTTCCTAGATAGTCAAAGAAAGTGTTGGCATCACCACCTTATGCATTAATTACAAATCCAATAACTGACCTGTGGCTTTTCTCCACCATGACTTGCCTCCCCAGCTAACAGTTAACTCATCTATTTAAACAATAAAATACTCATTGGACACTGATGTACAGGTATATGACAGGGCCCCCTCCCCAGTCATCTCTGCCTCCTTGATTCCATTGGTTAAAGAATTGTGGGAACAAGTTTAACTTCATGGTTCTGACTTCTTTGGCGTCCATTTATTTCATCTCATCCATGTCCTCAAACCTTGGTTAATAATCCCCCGAATGTATATTCTTAGGTGTGAAGGGGATAGGATAAGAAAGTGTGACTGGCTTGGTTCAATGTGTGTCTTCTGAACCAAAAAAAAAAAGAAAATAGCACTCAGTTCCCTAGGATTGGAGACATCCTCATGATAAGTATGTCCAAGTGATGCTAGCTCCTCCTACATCAACCATCCTACTTCTCCCAGGCTCCTAGTCATTTCTGAAGCCATCCCCCTGCTGCAGAATCCCATAATTATTTCATCAGGAAATAGCTATCTTGTGTCTTTTATTCCTTTTTACTCAAACAAACCAAATGTTTTTTCTATTAACTGTCATTTCTGTATTCCCCCTAGCACTGTGATTCATGTGTTGCTCAGAGATTTCATTTGGACCTGTAGAAATGAGACAAGCGGCCTTTTAAAACATTCACTGCTCAGCAGTGGGGTTATCAGGCCTTGGTTCCTTCGCAATGAACTTTCCGCCAACAGATTGTGGCTAAGTCTAAATTTTGCCTGCACAAAATTACTCCCTGCCCCCATACCACAAATGTGTATGTGCACACGTGCACACACACACACACACACAGTGCTCTTCCATAGGAAGGAAAATCTCAGAAGTTGATTTTTCTGTCCATCTCCATTTTCATGGAATCACTTGGGGAATTATGTTCACGGAAACTCCAGCTTTCCCAGTGCACACCTGGGAATATTTAAAATATAAGACAAATAATACTCTCCCGACAGAGTCATTAAGAAGGATCATAGAGAAGACTACCGACACTTTCACCAGTCACTAATTTGAAGGACTGCACACAGGCACAAAGAGTTCTTAACCAACCTTAGTTTGCAAAGCACGACTCTTAATTCTTTCCCCAGAGTGGGTGGGAGAGACGGGCAGTCCCGGATCTGCCTGCCTCATCCCTCTCCCTCCCGCTTCTCTCCACTGTAGCTTTTTCCTGCCTCCTCCAGCCCCATTTGGAGGGGCCTCAAGTGCTTCAGAACCCTCTGCCCACTCTGTCCTCCACCACCCTGCCTTCCATCTTTCATTACTGTCTTGTTACAAACAATTATTTTTCCAAAAGCTCAGTCTACATTAGCCCTGTCAATTCTTTACACCCACAGAAAGGAGCCCGCTAGAATAGAAAGAACATAGCTCTCAAAAATAAAGCAGCCTGTTCCTTCCCTTCCTTTTCTTTTATTTTCCTTTCTTTTTCCCAGGCAACCTCCCTCTTGACTCTTTCCCCATTTCTGAATCTTTCTAAATTGGCAGATCCCCCCGCAAAATGCACAAGAGTTGTGATGGGCTAAGATTTCTCATTTGCTGGCAAATCTCTTGTGTCCCTTCTTTTCTTTCTAGAAGACAATAGTGGGGACTGAATCCATGAGCAGGTCCCCTGCTCCCCAGCACCAAGAAAACGGAGCTACAGAGAACGCAAGGCAGATGCTGCTGTCAGGAGCCCAGGCTTCAAGCAAGACGCGGCCCATATGGCTTGAGCTGAAGACGCCCTGGCCCCCCCATCTTCTGCTGTCAGTCCCCCCCACACACACACCTCCCCTCCCCCAGGACACGCTCCAATCTTCCAACAAGTCAGGCGTGAATACACCAGCCATCTCAAACACCAGGGATTTGGGGAAAGTGTTAAGAAGGAATGTAAACAATACATACTAATTGCTGCTGTGACATAAGTTATAAATTAAATTAGAGAGGCCAGAGTGCTGAGACACCCCCCTCCACACACTGCAGTGATCAGGATGGTCAAACAGCCATCTCAGGGGGAGGAGACTGGCTTCCCATGAACACCTCTTGATATTTCAGTAACTAGGCCCCTGGATGCTTTGTCAGATGAGCCTTTCATTCTGCTGTGTGCTGAGGTCCTGGCCTCCGGGGCTGATGCAGGGAAGCACCCTGACTCCCTCCATCTTGGGGTGACTAACAAATAAGCACACTGGCACCTCCGGTGCTTCCCACTGGAGGGGAGCCTCATCCTTCCAGGAGGAGCACTTCTGTGGCCCTGTTTGGGAGAAGTAACCTGGCAGCTCACTACCATGGAGCTTCTTCCACATTTGTGTCCCTACCTGGGGAACTCTCTGGGCGGGGAGCAAGGTAGATGCTAAATGAACACTGGCTGAGTAGACAAATGAATGAACAAATGAGTAGGAGCATGGGAGGATCTGGTGGAGACCCTAAGTGTCTTTGTATTCTGCAGACCCAAGTTTTTTTGTTTTTATTTTTCACCAAGGAGAGGATGACAGGACCCATCAAAGGGGAGGAAATGGCAAGGCCACAGGGTGAGCTGGGAGGCCTTGCCTTTGCCACAAGCGATACCCAAAACTAGCTGACTTGAACAGAATATGAACAGCAAGGGAGGGTGTGTAGTTGCTGTTTTGTGAAGTCAGAGTGGGGAGAGGGCCTGAGGTTCCTGTTAGTTTGCCCTAGTAACTCCCCACCCACATGTCGGTTCTCTCTGAGGCCTCAGCCTGCTCCCCTTCAGTCCCTCTCAGAGAGAGAGTTGTGTCCAAGCTACCAGGCCAAGGCTGCATCTTCTGTGATGGGTCAAGAGATAGTGCTGTCAAAGTCTACGCATTCACTCAATAAACAACAAATGAGCCCTGTGTGCCTGGCTCTGTACTGGGTTCTGCAGATCCAGAAATGAAGGGAACACAGTTGAGTAGGGACACTGCCAGCAAACAAGTCAATCCAGTTCTGGTCCCCTGTGGGCCTCTGTGCCTTGATGGCCACATCAAGTTCCTTGGCACAGTGAGTATGAAGCCAACAGGACCAGAGACCTGAGTGGGGCCAACTACTAAGGTAGTTGGCTCAGAGACCCAACTACTAAGGTCCCCAGGGACCTTCTCTTGGCTCCCATCTAAGGCCCTTGATCTCTACCAGGTGATGAAGCTGCTTGGCCACCCAGACTGCCCAGGGACAGTGCTCCAGTGCTGATCCCTTACCTCGCCTCTGTTGAAAGCACATCACACAGAGCTCCTGTTTCCACCGTGTGGAACGTGTGGACAAATATCTTTGCCCACCTGGGTTTTTTTCTCCATTGTTTCCATCAATATAAATCCAAGGTGCCAAATACCTCTTAGATTGGAGGCCCGCAGGCTGCCAGGGAGGGAAGCTACACTGGAACAGGGCCATTTGCATGCTTTCATTAAAGCTGGCTATGGCTTGCCAGGCTGCCAGCTCCCCTGAATGCGTGTCTTCCTGGGGTGATAGAGAATCAATTGGCTTGATGCAACTTCTGGATCCTTGTTACAGCCCTGGCTTGGGTCCCGCGGAGGCCCTCAGACAGACATCAATAACCTTGCCTCTCATTGCCTTTATCAGCCTCGATCCGGTCCCATTAGAATGCACCAATATTTATGTACATTTTAATGACACTGCCAACAGCAGCATTACAACAGGGTAGCCAGGCAGGGGGAGGGAAGGAAAGCTGCAGGCAGGGTTTTCTATGCCTCACTCTGCTTTTACTCCATGTGGGGGCAGAGGGCTTTTTCTCTCTGTTACCTGAGGCTTCAGATTTCATTGCTACCCAGAGGTTCAATGTTAATATTAGCAGGTAATTTTGTTGGGGATTCATAGTAGTCAGGGCACACTGCTTTACATGATCTTATTATCTCACATGAGCATCTCAAAAGTCAGCAAGATTACTGGTATTTCTATTTACCAGGTGAATGAATCAAAGATCAGAGTAGTTAAGAAGGAGCTCAAAGTCACACAGCTGTAACTAGGGTTCTAGGCAGCATAACAAGATCACACAGAAATAAGAACCAAGATTTTAGCTTATGTCTGGACCCAACTACTAAGTGCATTTATTCAATCATACTTGTATGATTTTACACATTTAATAAAATATAATAAATATTGATTGAGTACCTACACAGGGCCAGGTACAGTTATAGGCTGAGGATACAGAATTGACTAAGACTTCTGTATCCTCTGTAAGCCTAAGGTGATCCAGTGTCTGGACACCTTAAGACAATATACAAATACAACAGAAGAAAATATACCTGGTGATGAGTGTGTGTAGGGAGTTAAAATAGGCTGATGTGAAAGTCACTACTTTTCCTGGCAGTCCCCGTGGAGATAATATTCACAGAGACTTGAAAAGCAAGAAGGAGCCTGCCCGTGACCGTCAGGGGACATAGCTAGTGGGTCCATGGGAAAGTGAGCTGGGTGGATTTAAGGAAAGACAAGAAGACCATGCAGCTGAAGGACCATGGGGGAGCAGGGGAGGGGGTAGACAAGGAGGCAGAGGCAGGCTGGATCCTCTTGGCTTATGAGCCAGAGGAAGCCCTTTGTATTTTGATCATGATAATAGGTTGCCAGACTTTTTTTTAAAGATTTATTTATTAATGCATACAAGAGCTGGGGTACAAGCCAGAGATGCCGGGGGTGAGCAGACTCACCAGAGACAGAGTGGGGAACAGAACAGGTGGATCTACTGCAATACACTGCTGAGGGGAGCAGGGGCGAGCCAGGAGGGGTCTGCTGTGCCATGTGGGTAGCTTCCTGGCCAGCTGGGGATCGAATTCATGCTGCAGAGGCTGCAGACTGCCTCACAGCGTGGTTGCCAGATTTTTTCCAATATAATGATTTAAAGTCCCCTCTGACTTTGTGTAGAGACAATGGTGTTTGAGGGGAACAAGAGAAAGCAGTGGAGTTAGGAGGCTACTGTGATGACAGCTCAGGGAGGGATGGCATCTCTGTGAGCTGGGAGAAGTGAACATAACCTGGATAAATGGGTATATTCAACTGATGGATTGGATACTGGGAGAGAAAAAATTCCATAGTCTCCTGGGTTTGGAACTGAGTAACTTGGTGAATTGTAGTGACACTTCTTGAAATGGGGGGGTTGAGAAATTGGTTGGGGGATCTGGGGCTGGGTGTCAAGAGTTTTGTTTGGGCCATTTTAAGCTTTGGCTATTAATTAAACCTCCATATAGTAAGTAGTTGGATATTACTATAAAGAATATGACTAAAGAGAGGAAGGAGTCCAGTACTATCCCTGCCACAATTTAACATTCAGAGGGAGAGAAGATGAAAAAAACATTGAGAAGGAGAGTCAGAAGGCTCCAAAGATAGCCTAAAGAATATGATGTCCAGCAGGCAAAGAAATAAAAAGATTTCAAAATAATGATAATAACAGGAAGAGGGGAAGGTGGATCCAGTAGAAAGAGAAGGAGAAGGAAAAAGGAGGAGAAGAAGAATTAGAAACAGCATAAAGAATGAAATGTTGTTGTCCCCATTTACAGAGGAGACCACTGAGGTACAGAGAAGTTATGTTAAAGTATAATTGCTGGTCTTTCTAACCCTTGCCTTCATGGAATAAGTAATGCCAAGTTCCTTCTTTCCATGCCCTGCAATTTAGCTTCTGAGCCTCAAACAATCCTGACTGAGTTCCCTGGCGGTCCTGTCCCTTTTCAGCCCTGAACTTGGTTTATTAATCTTTTTGTCGGCTTCAATGCTCAGATCAGGAGAAACCTGCAAGCTTGGCTGACAGACAAGCAGGCTGCAGCTGTAGGGAATAATCAGGTTTCCTATTTTGCTCTGTTCTCCAACAAAGACACCTTTTCCTGTAGCTCTGCCTCTCACCAACGGCTGAAGATGTCATGACATACCTGGGTCTTCCCTGGCCATCCCAAACTGCTCCTGATCCATTCTTGAGACCTCATGTAACTTTCCCCTCCTCTAAGGGGGCTTCCTGAGACAGCTCCCTACATTCATTTCCATTTTCAGTCCCTCAGAAATTATTTCACATATAATTAATTTTCATTTCTAGTTAGGCTCAACTGGGCACGTCCTACTGGTACAGTAGTCCAGTTCCCTGTGACATTCTTGACAGTCAAAAATGGTATTACTAGAGGTGAAAATCACAGTGAAGGGAGGGGAATGTATCCCTATGTGTCACAAAAGGAGCAAGGAAAGAAAAAATGATCACAGATTTCAATTACCCTTGGGGCAGGATCATGCAAGATCCAGGGGCACCAGGGAAAGCCTAGAGGAAGGGGCCAGTGCAACCATGGGCTGGGTGGGGTCAATCTTGGTGTGGAAAAGACCCAGCTTTTTGTCACAGGTGATGCTTGGAACATGATCTTGGGCAGCTAGACATGGCCCTGGCCAATCCTGCAGGGAAGAGGAATAGGGCCATCTGGGAAGTGAGCCCGACTGTGGCATCCCTTCCAACCTGGCTCTTGTCACATCCATCTGAAATAGACCAAATACATCTGCACATGGACCCTGCCCTAGCAGTCTAGCAGTGATCCCTATGATTTAAGAGTGTTCCACATTCCATGCTACAACTTCCCTTCACCAAGCTTCCCATCAGCATAGAATATGAAATGTGCACACTTGAAGAATAATACTTTAATTTTACAATTATAAATAAGTGGGCTCATTTCCAAGAGCACAGTTGAGAGAGCACAGTGGGAGAAGGTCAGTCATACTGAGGACTTAGCAGGTGTAAGCAGCATGAAATTGACCTGAGAAAATAGTGCCCTGAATGGGGTCATCCATAGGGGTGAGGACAGGAAGAACTCACAAAAACGTCAGTGTGGGACAAGGGATGAGGTGTCGTGAATATCACAAGGTCCAGGATAGTCCATGCTTTCCTCCAAAGTATAGAGACAAATAGAATAAAAAGAGAGTTCTTATTCGACGTGGCTTTGTGCTCAGGGGAGGTCCTGTAGAACCACCACCATCACATGCAGGAGATACCTTCCAGTCCTGCTTCATGAAATTCTGAAAAATGCTCATGTAGTCATTCAACAGACCTTTATTGAACATCTATTATTATACACAGGGACCATTCCAGGTGCTGACAATACATCACTGAGCAAAACAGACACAGACCCGTGTTAAAGTGAGGGGACTCAGACAATAAGCTACAAACACAATAAACGGTGAATTATGTGAGATGCTAGAGGTGAAGAGAGTTAAGTCCTTCAAAGAGATGATCTTTCCTATGGTACACACTATCCTCGTGAATACTGCATTATCGTGTATAGAATGGGTTTGGTCTCTATTATCTCATCAGGAATCACAGATAAGAGTTGCCCCATTCTTACTTCTCTCTTTTTCCATTGAGTATGTGCCTCGTGTCCCCATCACTTGTACTACACCCACAGGGGACACAGAGAAACTGCTCAATCACATGTGTGACATTGAATTCATTATCCCAGTTTGAGAACATGATTTCTATCCCCTGTCAGAAATCCTCATCTGAGATGATATGTTAATCCCAGAGTCCCTTTTCCACAGATCATCCCCTGTGACCCACAGGAAATGTGGTTATTCAAGGAGAGTTGTTCTAATTAGAAGAGAAAAGAGGAAACGTTCATTCTATTATGATGATTGATTTCTCTTCCTCTCTCCTTTAGGTCTCCCAGAAGTCCTGACTCTACCATCATCTGTAGACTTCTGCTCTCAGGTCAGGCCTGACCCAAGACAGAAGCGGGAACAAGTCAAACACTGTATCCTTACCTATGTGCCACAGGTGACTAAAACCTGTCATATAGAAGGTCAGTAATCTTTCGATTTCATCTTTTATGCCTGAAATGGTGAAGCCAGCATCCCTCCCAGGCACTGCACTGGGGAAGATGGGCAGAAATGTTCTTGTGTAATAAGACCCTGGAAGTGCATTGGGACTTACTATCTTATGTATTGCTGTGATGGTGTGAGTTATTGTGAGAAATATTTGGTCTGCAGGTGTTGCTGGCACAGAGCTCCTGAAAACTTTGGGAATTTTTAAACAAAAAACCAGTAGTGATGCCTTTTGTTATGTTAATGAGGTGACTTTTGGAATTACCTAAGGATGGAGGCTGGTTGTCAATGGAGCCAACTAAGTAATTCAAGGGTTGGAACTTTCAGTTCTACCTCCTGAGTTTCCTGGAAGGAAAGGGCTAAAGGTAGAGTCAACAGCCAATAATCAATGATTTAATCAATTGTGCCTATGTGATTATCATGCCTATGGAGGTCTAGGAAGTCTTTATAAAAACCCAAAAAGCACTGAGCTCAGAGAGCTTCAGAGTTGGTTAACATGTGGAGAATCAGGAAGAGGGGTGTACCTGAAGAGGGGTGTACCTGGAGAGAGGTGCACGTGGAGAGGGGTGTACCTGGAGAGAGGTGTACCTGGAGAGAGGTGTACCTGGAGAGGGGTATACCTGGAGAGAGGTGTACCTGGAGAGGGATGTACCTGGAGAGGGGTGTACCTGGAGAGGGGTGTACCTGGAGAGGGATATACCTGGAGAGAGGTGTACCTGGAAAGGGGTGTACCTGGAGAGGGTGTGGAAGTGCCTGTGCCTCTCCCCCTTCTTTTATCTTATGCATCGCCTCCATCTGGCTGTTCTGGAATTATATCCTTATAATAAACCAGTAATATAGTAAGTAAAACATTTCTCTGAGTTCTGTGAGTCACTCTAGAAAATTAATCAAAGTCAAGGAGGAGGACATGGGAACCACTGATTCATAGCCAGTTGATAGGAAGTACAGATAATAATCTCTGCTTTTGACTGGCACCCAAAGTCCAAGGAAGGACCTGTGAGATTCTCCACCCTGTAGGTCAGAATCACAGGTGATCACGTGATTTTACAATGGGCACCTGAAATTTGGGCTTGAAGGCAATGCGTGGAACTGAGCCCTTACCCTGAGATACTAGTTGCCTGTGATAGCATGTGACTTCCAGGAAGACAGTATCAGAATTGAATTGAATTGACATCAAGCATTGGTTGGTGGTGGCATGGGGAAAAACTACCCCTCACATTGCAATTGGGCCCCAGAACCTAAAAATTTTATCAAATTCCAAGCTATGTTTTTATGCCTAAACCATACTTTTATGGAAAATAGAATAAGCCTTAAAAATCCATTGTTATGGGCCTCCCTGATTGCCCAAGTTGCTATCACTACTAAGGCATGAGTTTGATCCCCAGCCAGGGAGCAAAAGCACATATGGTGCAGCAGCCCTCTCCTGTCTTGTCTGCTTCTCCCCTTAGCAGTGTATTTTAGTGGATCTGCCTGTTCTGCTCCCCACTCTGTTTCTGGTGAATCCTCTCACTCCCCAGACCTCTGGCCTACACCCCAGTTCTTCTATGCACAATAAATTTTTAAAAATCCATTGTTACATGCTCCATAGTTCTTTGAGGTCCTAGTCCCCTTTCTCTTCTCACCCATATCTTATTTCTGTCTAGTCTCCCCAAGTCCTTTCCTTAGAAACCTACCCTTTGCGAGTGGCTCACAGACTTCCACTTGCTGTCTATACTTCTCTGACCCTTAGAGCTGAATACCCACAAAATCTAAAGGGATATTTCCACTTGGCTCACTGCAAGGTTCCTCAACACCACACAACCAGAACACTTATAACTTACTTACCACTACCTCCAAGCTTGGACCTCTTCCATCACTCCTTATCTCTGCAATAGCATCACCACTATCCAAGATATAAGCTAGAAGTCCAAGCATCATCACGGACCATCCCTTGTACTGCCCTCAAGTTCAGTCTCTCCACAGTCCTAACAAATATTTCTCCAAAATGTCTCTTGAATCTACCAACTTCCTTTTGTCTCTGCTACTACCACCTGAATCCCAACACCCACTGTCTCTCACTTGGGCCACATTAAATTCCCAGTCAACTCTTGACTCCCTCTCTAATCAGACCCCTACATGGCAACCTCAGGAATTTCTAAATGTAAATCAGAGTCACCAACTCCCAAGATTACAATTAGTTCCATAGTTTCCTGCTGCTCTATGGATACCCAAATTTTATGTTATAGTCTAAATTACATCCTCTAAATTCAAATGTTGACATCTAGTACCTCAGAAGGTGACTGCATTTAGAGAGTGGGTCATGAAAGAGGTAATTCCATTCAAATGAGGTCATTGGGACCTCAGCCAACATGATTGGTGTCCTTATAAGAAGATGAAATGTGACATAGACAGGCAGAGGGAAGACCAGGTGAAGATGCAGAGAAGGCCACCTGTAAAATCAAAAGAGATATCAGCAGAAACCAACCCTTTCAACACCTTGATCTTAGGCTTGTAGCCTCTATTCCCAGGAGAAGATAAATTTCTATTATTTAAACCACACAGTCTACAGTCTTTGTTATGGCCACCAGAGCAAATGAACGCATCTAAATAGAACGAGCTACTAAGATTTCCATGACTTGGAGGGTGGTTTTAAAATATGCCCAGAGGGCCTCCCCAGTGGCACAGCAGTTGAGCGCTGGGCTGCAAAGCTGCCCGCAGCCTCTGCAGCTCTGGTTCAATCCCCGGCCACCAGCAAGGGTCCCATATGGCACACAGAACTCTCCTGCCGCCCGCTGCTCCCCTCAGCAGTGTACTTCATCAGTCTACCTGTTCTGTTCCCTGCTCTGGCTCTGGTAAATTCTCTCACCCTCCCACGCTTCTGACTATATCAAGTGCTTGTATAAATAAATCTTTAAATAAGTAAGTAAGTAAGTAAATAAATAAATAAATAAATAAATAATGTCCACAAATTTGTTGACACTTCTCCCTTCAAAGGATGAGACCTAGTTGTAGACAGTACTTAGTGACTTTCATCTAATAAATAGAATGAGCTGGAAACGACAGTGTCTGGTTTCCAAGATTAAGACATAAAAGGTGTTATGGTTTCTTCTTGCTCTCTTTCTCTTGGATTACTGCTCGAGGGGAAGCCAGCTGTCTGGTGTTGACTCTCAGGAAGCCCTATGGAGAGGTCATATGTGAGGACAGGCCTCCTGCCAACAGCCATGTAAGTGAGCTGTCTTGCCAGCAGACTCTGTGGTCCCACGGAGACCTCCAGGTGACTGTGGCTCTCACCACTGTCTTGACTGAGACTTCATGAGAGACTTTAAACCAGACCACTCAGCTAAGCTGCTCCTGAATTTCTGATTCACAGAAATTGTGAGAAAATGAATGGTGTTTTAAGATGCTAAGCTTTCAGGTATTTTGGTATGTAGTATTAAATAACTTGGTTTGAACTACTCTTATTGGCATGCCTCTTCTCATTCTCTACTCTCTGAGCTCCAGTCCCAGAGGCTTTCTAACTAGCCCTCCAAATCTCTATGCTCCCCAAGTTCCTCTCTCTGGAATGCACCCCTACATGTTTCCTCATTTGAATCTCACTCATTCTTTTGATTACATTTCAAGCACTCATTTCTCAGGGAAATCTTTATTTTTTTAAAGATTTATTTATTTATGCATACAAGAGCTGGGGTACAGGCCAGAGGTGTGGGGGGTGAGAGGATTCACCATAGGCAGAGTGGGGAGCAAAATAGGCAAACTGACTGAAATACACTGCTGTGGGGAGCAGCGGGTTAGGCAGGAGAGGTCTGCTGCGCTATGTGGGAAGCTCCCTGGCTGGGGATCGAACTCATGCTGCAGTGGCTGCAGACAGCTTCATAGGTTGCTTCTTTTTTTTTTTTTTTTTCTTTTTAAACATTTATTTATTTATTTATACAAGCACTGGGTACAGTCAGAAGCGTGGGAGGGCGAGAGAATTCACCAGAGCCAGAGCGGGGAGCAGAGCAGGCAGAAGGACCGAAGTACACTGCTGAGGGGAGCAGCGGGCGGCAGGAGAGGTCTGCGCGCCATGTGGGACCCTCCTCCGGTGGCCGGGGAGTAGCCGGGGATCGAACCGGCGCTGCAGAGGCTGCGGGGCAGCTTCGCAACCCAGCGCTCAACCGCTGCGCCACCGGGGAGGCCCCATAGGTTGCTTCTTAATCCCTTGCACCACTTGGGAGGCCCAGGGAAATCTTTCTTGACCCTTGTCTGGAAATAGGCCCTCATTAAACAGCATTCCTTTCCTCCACAATACTTTCTTTTTCTTTTTTAAAAAAATATTTATTTATTTATGCATACAAGAACTGGGGTACATGTAAGAGATGCAAGGGTTGAGAGGATTCACCAGAGACAGAATGGGGAGCAGATAGGCAGATCTACTGAAATACACTGCTGAGGGGAGCAGCAGGCGAGACAGGAAAGGTCTGCTGCACCATGTGGGTAGCTCCCTGCCTGACCAGGGATTGAACTTGTGCTGCAGAGGATTCAGATAGCTTCACAGTGCTGTGCTTAACCCCTTGTGTCACCAGGGAGGCCCTCCTCCTCCAGAACACTTTCCTCACTTATTATTATTTGTTCATTAGAGTGATTATTGAACTAATATCTGTCTTTCCCACTGGACCACCAGCTCCATGAGAGCAGAGATGGTGCTATTTTTTCCCCTCTGTGTCCTCAGTTTTATGTATTTAGTCAACAAATAGTTTGAAGGACAGATGGACAGACAGAGGTTTCCCATGTTAGCCTCTAAAGGAACAAGCCTTATATATTAGAATGCTGCTGCTGTTAACTCTCCTGGTTACAGGACACTCTGTGAACCTACAAACACAAGCAGCTCCAGGAGTCAACTCAGGCTCAGAATCTATACGTTGTGGATCACTCTGTGCCATTAAAATACACTTTGCCTTCTTTTAGAGTCTTTGTAAGCTTTCTCTTCAATTTTTCATCATGTGTCACTGTTTATGAGTGAGAGGAGGAAAGGGATTCTCTTCTAAATCTGGAACAGGCCAAAAGGAGAGGCCCCTGCAGGCAAAAAGGGGGCCGCTGGGTGAATGTCATACCTCCCCTTCACAGCTATGGGACATGATTAAAGATTAAAGAGGTTCAGGGTGGAGGAGGAGCATGCAAAGCCAGTTCTTCTAGACTAAAGACATAGCAGCTGTGCTGAGGGTGTAATACAAACACTTCTGCTGAAATTGATGAGCTTTGAGTGAAAAGGCCAAGGAGCTGCCTTGGCTGTGAATTGGATAATCCCTCCTTGAATAGACAACAATGTGGGGCAGATACAATGACCTCACACGGAAAAGCCTCAACCCATTTTTTAAAACCAGTATCATGATTTTAAACCCAAAGACTTTATTAATCAAACTATTCAGCCACACTTAGACTAGTTGACCTGAGCTTGAATTTGTATTATTTGTAAGTGTAGTTTATGAATGACATTTCTTGAAAAGAAAAATAATCCACAAACCTGTTTACCTTGAGCCTCTTTATCTCGAGCCTCTTTATCTCAGGCTATTTTGCATGTATATGTATGTACATGTATCTGTAATTTCTCCCTAGGACCAAGAAAGCCAGACTTGGGAAGAGCTTTTATTCATTATTTAATCAGGGAAAGAGCTTTAACTCAAACAAGAGGTGGGGGTGGAAGGGGGTAGGGGTTGAGGAGGAGGGAAGAGCAGCCAGGCAGGAGTGAAAGAAGCTGGATGGTGAGAGAACATTTTTATAAACAGACTCTTGAGATAAAAAACCTGAACAAAGAAAGAGCAACAAACAGCTCCTTTCTACATCTTTTTTTTTTCTTTCTTTCTTGAAGCTCCTGACAGACTCAATTCCCCTCCTGCATAATCTCCTCTCATTTCTTTCTGGAGCAATGTCAGTGTTCTGAATACAGAAATGCATCCTCACTTGTTCCCCCTTAAGTTGTTTCTTTACTGGCTGCAGACTGAGGACAAACCCAGCCCAGACCTCATTGGGCCCAGTGTGCCTGACACCTCCCTTCACCCCCACACCTTTACCCTTTACTACCACTCCCCAGCCCTCACCCCACCCCTTTTCTCATTCTCTGCTACAATGATTTCAAATCCTGCACCCTTCTCCACCTTGGGGACCCATCCATAATTTCACTGATTTACAAGCAATAGGTGGTAGCTGACATTCTGTGTCTATTCCACTTTGCAGCAGACCAGGGGGACTTGGCCTTGCTGGCCCCTGTGAATACCCACCACATGCCAGCCCTCATTCCAACACAGGCTCTGTCTCATTCTCTGACTCTTGGCCTTCATGTTCCTTTTCTTTCCTCATCAAAATATTCCTGGAGCATATTCCTTTGTGGCCTAAATCTACTTCTCTTGAATTTCTCTCATCAACTGGATTCCATTACCTCTTTCACTTCCATTAATTCTTTAATTTAGCAACTATTTATTGACCACTTCCTTTGCAGAGCAGTGAGACTACTCTGGTGGAGCTTACATGCTCGTTAAGAAAAACAGAGAGCAAATGAGCACATAGATCTGTCAGTTGGTAAGACGTTTAAGCTGGGTCTACACAGTGGGAAGAGTGAGGGAAGAGGGGCTTGCCCTTCCATATTGGAATATTAGGGAAGACTCATTGAAGGTGATACCTAAGAGCATGCTGAAAGGAATGAGGAATTTAGTTTGGGGGATGAGGAGTATAAGTGGAAAGAACAGGAACTGCAAAGGTGCTGAAGTTCTTGTGTGTCTGAGGAACAGAAAGGAGGCCAGAGTGCTCAGAGGTGAAGAGTCAAGGCAGAGTGACAGGTGAGGCTAGCATGACACAAGCAAATTGGCCAGGAGCTAGAGATGAAGTCAGTGACACAAGGCGGAGAGCCTGAGGGCTTTCTGTGGTTGGTCTTCTTTCCGCGTGAGCTAGGAAGCTATTGCAGGGTTGTCAACAGAAGAACAACGTGATCTGACTTGCTCACTTTAGTGCTATCTTAAGAATAAACTGGGGGTGGGGATACAGTTCAGAAGCAGGAAGACCTACCAGGAGCTGCTGCAGCCATCCAGGCTGACTAGAGAGGGAAGGTGTGATGACTAGCGGTTAGATTTTGGAGATATCTAGAAGGTAGAGCCAACAGTTTGCTAATGTCTTGAATGTAGGATGTGACACAGACCAAAATTAAGGATGACTTCAAGGTTTTGGCTATGTAACTGAAAGAATAGAATTGTTGCAGAGAGAGAGGACTTTGAAAGGAGGAGAATCAGATCTAGTAAAGAGGTTTGAGTAGAAAGAAGATAGAAATAGTCATGTTGAGGCCTCCCCTGGTGGTGCAAGTGGTAGAGCGCCATGCTGTGAAGCTGTTTGCAGCATTTGCAGCACCGGTTCAATCCTGGCCAGCCAGCGAGGGTCCCATATGGCATGGCAGACTTCTCCTGTCACGCCCGCTGCTCCCCTCAAGCAGTGTATTTTTGTCATCTGCCTGTTCTGTTTCCCGCTCTGCCTCTGGTGAATCCTCTCAACCTCCCATGCATCTGACCTGTACCCCGGTTCTTGTATAAATAAATTCATAAGTCTTAAAAAAAAAAAAGAAATAGTGATGTTGGAGGAGGATGGTAAATGAACTGGTAAAATGGGGTAAGAATTCTTGGCCGAGCTGCGAGACAACCTGAGGTTTGCAGACATCAATTTAACTCAACATCATGACTGGACTTTGCTGGGGTTTTATTCCTTGCCATTTTAAGTTATATTTACATAAGTGTGGATAAAGTGGAGAATTGAATTTAACCAACACCGAGGATGTGCTGGTCATTACAGTGGAAGGTAAGATGGGCAAAGGAGTTGAGTTCCATCTTGGGAGGGATGATAATGAAGGTTAGTGCAACCTGAGAGGATGAGCTGGGGATCAAGGGAAGAGCGAGTGAGGGACAGTGGCAAGGCGGCAGGCAGGATCAAGGGGTTGTGCATTTTGGATGGGTGGGGTGCTAGAGGAAGTGGGCTGAATAGCCAGGAGGCCGTGCTGAGCAACTAGAGGCTTACACAGAGATTCTGGATTAGAAGTCAACATCAACCATGAGATTCAAGGGAATGGGTATGGGAAATAGGTGACTCCTGAATCATCTTTCCATGCTCACCTCTATCTTTTAAACATGTGTTTTCCCCCAAATCCTTTCTCTTTCTGTCGTTGACATCATCAACTTGTGCAAAGCTGGCTCATTTGCTCTGCTCTTGTTTGTCCCCCGCTTGTGTTATTCTGGGCTTTCTGCGAAGCAGAAGTCACAGGATTAAACACACAAGCATTTCATTAAGGCTGATGTCTATGGGAGAGAGGGTGGGAGAAAGTGGGTACACTGGGAGAACTGTCCAACCAGCAAGCAAGTCTGATCCCCAGTGAAGGAAAGAGATGGGGGTGGGGGACAGGGTAGGTGGGGCAAAAGCTAGATAGCTGTGCCATCTAATGAAAGTTTAATGGAGGCTACTAGTAGGGGAGGTAAAGTGTGGGTAGGAACTGTGGTCTAAGGTAAAGGACTCTGGGTGCTTTGAGGTGTAGATGGGGTCGTGACATACACCTGTGGAGGTAGGAACCTAGTCCCCTAAATCATATACAGTGTTATAAACCAAAGCTACCTCACTAGAGAAAAAAATAAAGCAGGCAAGATTGTCGAGAGGCCTTTAACTGAAAGCGTCTGTGAAAGTCTCTGTCCTCCAGGAGCGGGTCTGCCTCAGCATCCCTGGCTCACTGGCTGTCCCCTTCCAAAAGTGGGGGCTAAGCTAATACCCACTGAATTCCAGAATGCATCATCTGGGGCCCTGGGCAATCATGCTGCCTACAGTTGGGATTTTATGACAAGCATTGTCCTGGGCACCACACTACTCCAGCTGCAGGACCAAGCTCAGGAGCAAAAGCGCTGCTTTTAAACTCATTATCCTGTATCATTTATACCCTTGCCAAGATCGGGATGCTGTGACTTTCATGAGAGAAGCAAGTGGGCAAAGCATGGCTGCTTGGTTGGCTGTGTTCTCAGTGGCCCTACCCACATTGGTGCGGGTACCGGGGGGTGGGGTCAGGAGGGTGTTCTGTGCCCTCGGGTAGGGTGTTCTCCCTGCCAAGCCTGTGCCCTGCTGTCACTGCTAAAATGGGCACAAGCATCCAGTTTGTAAGAACTGAGTGTTAAGGGAAAGTATTCCATGCATCAGTCAGCTGACTGTGGAGGTAGAGCTACTGTCTCCTACCTCACTCATCACTCCTCTGCCCATATCACCAGGCTCTATGTCGACACAAAGGGGTTATTTCCTCTTGTCCATTTGGCAATCTTTACATCACTCCCAATTCTCTATCCCCTATTTCCTACTCACGGATCCCTGACAATTCAGCCATCACAAAACTTTACCTCAAAGGTGTCACTCTCCCCCAACCTGATTTCTCAGACCTCCCACCCAAGTAAACACCACCTTTAGGCCCAGCAGTTTACATCTTCACCATAAAAGACATCTTTGATTTCTCCTTCTCTTAGTAATTCCTTTCACGCCATGTCCTTCGATAAGGCCTGACATGTCATTTGTGAGATTTCTCTCAAGTCTGTCCCTGTACTTTCATGTTTGCAGCCAAACATTGGCTCATGCTCCAGTTACTGCCCTCAGTGAGCACAGCCTATGCCTTCTGGTTTTGCCATTTGTTTTTCGCCTCCTCTTTCCTTCCCTCCCACAGCACTCTCGGCCCCTCGCCTGCTCTCATGGCTTCCATCTCCACTTTCCTCTCTTCCCCAGATCCTCTTACCCCACCCCAACCACTTTCACTTTGGCCTTCAATAAGATCCCAGTGCGTAACTCTCAAAACTGTATTCCCCTACAAAACTACAAACAAAACACTCCCTCCACCAGCAGGGCCATTTAGAGCAAAACCTTAGTCAACAAGTCCTGCTACCCGCCCCCAGCTGAACTCCGCAGACACCGGGCAATGCACGCCCAAGAGGAGGGTTTTTGAGATAAGAGATGAGGTTAGAGTTGGAGCAATAATAGAGTTTGGAGCAAGGAGACTAAGCTGACTCCCTCAAGTTTTCTGGTTAATGAGCAGCAGAGTTAGAACCTGGTCTAGAGGGACAGTCAATCTAATATTCGTTCAACTACAGTCATGCCTCATTTAATGGTAAGCGTACATTCTGAGAAACGCATCGTTGGGAGATTGCATGGTTGTGTGAATGTCATGGGCATACTCACCCTAGATGGCACAGCCTACTCCACCTAGGCTATAGGAACCCCGTCCATCATTGGCCAAAATTCCATTATGAAGCACATGAATGTTTATATCAACAGTGCTTCTGATTAAGAAAACTGTCCAAGGGGTGAGATCACAGGCTCTCAACAATAGAGCACTAGTAGAGGAGCAGCAGCAGAGGGGTCGGCAGGGAATTTGCTATAAATGCAGGATCTGAGTGCTTCCTCAGAACAGCAGTCATGAGTTGCCCCTTTGCCTGGGTATGATTCCCATACCCATTACATTATAAGACTCAACAATCCAGAGAACCCAGCCATGCCTCCCAACTCCAAGAAACTGATTTCAAGACCCAGATTAGAGGCTCCAGAACAGATACTTGGCCATCAATGTATAGCAGAATACAAGGATCCTTTTGTAACACAATAGATGCTAAGTCAATTTCATTTACTGACAGACTGATTACATAGTCCTGTCCCTTCATTATTTTTGTCTTCTCTAAATGGCAAGTTACATCGCTCATTTTCCAGGAAGATTTTCAAAGGAAGACACTCACAGGCGCAGGCCGGCTCCCAGCCACACTTGATGGCTGTGGCATCTTCCTCTCCTGCTGAATGGCCACACACTGGGACCCCATGGGGCAGGTCACAAGCATGCACTTGATGAGGTCAAGCAAGTAAATACAGTCGCTGCTCAGGCTCTCTCCCCAGCTCCCCACCCCTGAGTCACCCGCACAATACCCCAAGCTATTCTTAGACTGACATGCTGCCTCTGGGTTGTCACCCAGCTAGCATTCTTTGTCATCTGAAGAATGAGAGTCCCTAGAAACATTGATTTTAGGATCCATGAGCACCTTCTTCCTCCAGGCCCACAAACAGGAAGAAAGCATGTTTGGCAAAAGACCAGGCAACATGGATTCAGCCTCTTGGTAGATGGGGGACAGGAAACACATCTGGAGGAGGGAGCATGTCTAAAATTCAGTAAAGGGCTGGAAATTCACACTCAACAATCCTACTTCCAGGGGAGCAGGTGTGTGTGCTGGCAGAGTGGTTACCAATAAAAAAGAAGAGCTTCGATAAAGAACATGTATTGTCTGAAAGGAAGGGTCTTCACCATAGTTCCCTGAGATTTGGGATTGATTTGGATGCACCTGCCCAAGACACAGAGAAAAACATCTGGAGTTGTTAAATGCTCTGCATTTCAGGGTTGTTCTGGATAAATACCAAATGAGGATGTAGATTTCTTCTTTCGGCTCAGGATAAAAATGTGCTTGAAACACATAAAACCCTTTGGATCTGCTTTCATTTAAAAAGCACAATTATTCCTGAAGTTTTCAGTTTGCTACCACAGACAGTTTCCTGCTCAAATATAGTAATCCAAAATATCCATCTATAATTCTCAGCATCTGCTCAGTACAGAGCACCATATTTCAATGTTCCAGGAAAAATTTTTAAATAAAGAGAAGGATAGAAGGGAGAGAAGAAGGATTAAAATAAATATTCTTTGAGAGTATTTCCCTCACTGAAAGGCTAATAATAGATAAACTTAAAAAATATTTACATTGGCAGATTCTTATGTTGGTTAATTGATAATCTCCCTATTTTTAATAGAGAGCTATTGGCAAAAGCAGGTGAAAACAATTAGTAAATGCATTCATTATAGGTCAATTTATTGTAAAGGTTAATAGCCCTTTGTTTTAAATAAGATCTCTACTAGCCCTTCCGTGATCGGTGATGTTCGTTGACACGGTGCTTGGTTCAGAGGTATCATTCAATTAAAACAGATTATTCAATGATTGAATGCAGAAAGGAAAGAATGTTCATACATGTATGGAAATTTCTTGAGTGTCTACAAGAATATTTAAATTTCATATATTCTACCTCCTCTAGGATACAGTCTAGACTCAGTTAATACCTGGCTGCATGTATCGTTTAAATTAAAGCATGAATAATAATCCTTTGCCAAAGCAGTCAGAACAGAATCATTTCTTAAACTACAAATCAATAAACTACCCAATAGAAAAAGAAAAAGAAAAAGATAGGAACAGGCAATACACACATGAAAAAGGAAATACGGATGGCCAGTAACACATGAGAAGATGCTCTCCTTAACTAGCCACCAAGGAAATGCAGATGACAGCATGGAGAAAACCAAGGCTGGTCCATCAGCTAGCATGGTACACTGGGTAAAGGCCTGGGCTCTGACGTCAAGCTATCAGGATCCAAATCCTTGGTCCCATAAGGGTAATAACATTAATACCTACCTCACTGGGTTGTTGTGAGCATTAACTGACTTCAAATCCATAAGCACTCATAACACTCCCTGGCAAAAAAAAAACTAGTCACTTGATAAATGTGTCTATTACTGGTTGCAAGTGTCAAGAATGTGGAGAAGCAGATACTTGCATATACTGTTGCTGGGAGTATGAATGAGTACAGTCACTTGAAAGATAATCCAGTGACTTGTGTTAAATTTAAGGGTGCCTGGGTGGTATAAGTGATACGGTATCATACATCTGAAGAAGTGCAATCTTCCACCTCTGAGTCATACACAGTGCTGTAAACCAATGTTACCCCAGTCAAAATGAAATAAAATTAATAAAATTAAAATATGTGTGCCTAATGACCCTGTGGCTGTTTCTGAGTATATGCCCTTGAGAAACATGTATTTGTTTTATTCCCATGTTCACTGCAGCTTGAGGTGTAATTACCTGGAAACTGTTCAATAAGGAAACAGCTCAAGTGGTGTAAGTAAGAATACCATGCAGCCCTTAAAAATAATGAGGGAGATTTCTAGGCACTGACATAGAATGATCTCCAAGTCGCTTATTTGGCTGAGTGAGAATTGCAGGTATGAGCATCATGATAGTATGTCATTGTAAACGACACTTACGATATGATAGCTGATATAGTTATGTAGGTAGTATCTGTGCCAGAGCTACACAGAAAATTGCATCAGTGCAGTAGCTTACCCTAAGGGAGGTAGTGGAGTTCGATGTGGTAGTCAAAGAGGACTTTACCATATTTGCATCCACGTTGGCCCTTGAACATCACAGTTTTGACATCCAGGGTCCCCTTATGTACCAGTTTTTTAACCTCCATACTTCCTCTTCCTCAGACTGTGAGGCTAAAGTCCATTATGTGATCCACTTATGATTTTCCTTTTTTAAGAATTATTTTATTTTTACAAGAACTGGGGTACAGGCCAGAGGCACGGGAGGGTGAGAGAATTCACCAGAGACAGAGCGGGGAGTAGAACAGGCAGACGGACCGAAAACTCTGCTGAGGGGAGCAGCGGGCGAGATAGGAGAGGTCTGCCACGCCATGTGGGAATCTCCCTGGCCAGCCAGGATCGAACCCTGGCTGCAGAGGCTGCGGACAGCTTCAAAGCGCTGCACTCAACCCACTGTGCCCCCAGGGAGGACCCCACTTACGATTTTCTTATTCAAAGCTTTTCCTCTAGCTCACTTTATTGTAAGATCATAGTATGTAATTCAAAAAAAAAATCCAACATGCATGCTAATCTACTGCTTATTGTAGAGGTAAGGCTTCTGGTCAAGAGCAGACTATCAGTAGTTAGGGTTTGAGGGGGGATTAAAAGTTAAACTTGGATTTGCCATTGGCAGTGGGTTGATGTTCCAACCCACAAGTTGTTCAAGGGTCAACTGTTTTTATTTTTAATAATATATTCCTCCATTATTCAAATAATTAAAATTTAGGGAAGAAGGACTTATTGTTTAATTAGTACAGTTTAGGATGACAAAAACATTCTGGGAACTGATAATGGTGATGCTGCCAAGCACTGCGAATGCAATAATGTCACAGAGCTACCCTCTTAAAAATGGTTAAAATAGTGCATTTTATATTACCTCTATTTTACCACAATAAAAATTTTAATTTAATTTAAAAAGCCCTCTTACAACAACATGAAACAACAGGAAGGCTCTAGAAAAAGATTACTTTGTGCCACAGAGTGCAGCGTGGAGCCTTTATACAGGCTTTGGGCAGATGGGAGGGGGGAGTTGGTGAGCAGCACAGGCACTTCAAAAAGGAGGGGCAGTGAGGGGACTGGTCTGCCTAGAGAAGGAAAAATCTTGAAAACAAGCTGCGAAACAAAATAAGAAAGGTAGTCAGCGGCAAATCAAACAGTACCTGGCTGATGGAACTTGGTCTTGATCTGCCAGGAAAGAGAGAACCTAATTCCCCAACTCTCTGCTCCCTCTTTCTCCAGTCAAAAGCCCTCCAGAGATAAGTTCACAAATGGGGAGGGGCAGAAGGAGGCGGAGGGAGGTGGAAGGAAGAAAAGAAAAGGGTCATAAAAAGTAGAATCTCATAATAGCTTGCATTTTTGCTGCAGCAGCTCCTCTTTCAAAGAGCTTCCACGCACCTGGAGGGAACTTGATTTCCTTCTGAGAATATGCCTTTCAAGTAGATTAAAAACTATTTTCATGAGTTGCGGCTGTTTACATGCAAACCTGTCATTCAGATGATGTGTGCCTTCACAGACACCCACAGAGGCTTATCAACGGCTCCCTTCTTTGGGGGGGATAATTTCCTTTAGGTTCCCATGCAGTGTGTCTGGGCTAGGGAGGAAGGTGAGGGAATGGGAGGGCATTTTATTTCCTTAACAAGGTGAAGACAAAATTGCAGAGTGTCATGGGGATGGGGATAGAGAAGTGTCCAGTCTCCTCTGGCTGGAATGAGGGTAGGAGGGTCTCAATAGCTGATCATTCAGGGCAGAGTTCATTCAGGCTTGAAATAGATAAGGACCACGCTACTCTACAAACTTAGCAACTTCCCATCATTACTTCCATCATAATTTCCATGTTTCAAGGTTTTTGCCACCCATTGCTCAGTACAGCCTAATATGGTGGCCACTTTTTGGGAGAGAGAAGCCTATCTAGAAAAGGACACATTGGCTTTGGGAAATTTAAGGAGACAAAGTAAAGCCTTGAATTCCAGTATTGTAGATGCACAAATGGTAGGACAGCATTTTAAACATATTTTGAATTGAATTTCAGGGTTTTTTTTTTTTTGCCAAAAATATTGCTAAGTAATTACAGAACCTCTTTGATCTTGATAGTACATTGTTTTCCAGAATTTATGAAATTGAATGTGAAAGTATTTTGTAAACTGAAGGCTGATCTAAATTGTAGAAGGATAAAGAGATGACTTGGAGCCTTTGGGAAGAAAAACTTGATCCATGCAAGTCAGAATAATAAGCCTCTGTGTGTGTGTGTGTGTGTGTGTGTGTGCGCGCGCATTCATGTGTGTATGTGTCTGAAGAATCAGCAAGATTTTTAATAATGTTTCAAAGACGAAATGAAGAAAGATGGCTGATTGGAGAAAGGTAGGTTGATTTGTGAATGACCAAGCAATGTTGTCCCAAGGTCATTTATTTTGTAAATCCAGGTTTCTTTATCCATAAAATAAAGACATTGAATTGGACATCCACTAAGGTCTTCTCCACCACTTCAGTCTGCTTGTTTTACTGGGAGGAAGATCCCATGGAATATTTCCCAAGGATTGTTAAGACCTATCTTAACATGGATGAAAATGTAAGAGATGTGCTTATAAGGCCAGAGAAGACATGGAGAGGAATTTCTGTTGCCTCACAGGACAGACTTAGCAGTCAAAGTTACTCACTTCCCCTCCCAAGTCAGTAATATCATAGTTGAAACTAATGTGATGACATCTAGCAATATGAAATTCTGATTTTTGAAAATCTATCCTATCAGGTCAGCATAACAGGGGATGTTGGTTGCAGTTCAAATAAAGACATCACAGAGATCAGGTTGACTTTAAATTCAATGTCATAAATTCACTATGGCAGTGTCAGAATGGCAGAGTTCATGTCAGTATAAAAGAGGACATGATATGGACTAAGCTATATTAATATAAGATGGGGTCCAAATCGGAGGACTACATTGTCATAATCCAAACCCCACCCTGTACTTGCAGGAACGTGTTCAGTACTGGGCACCTTCCATTAAGAAGGACATGAACATGGGCCTCCCTGGTGGCACAAGGGGTTAAGCACCGCACTATGAAGCAATCCACAGCCTCTGCAGCACGAGCTCGATCCCCGGCTGGCCAGGAAGCAACCCACATGGCTCAGCAGACCTCTCCTGTCTCGCCCACTGCTCCCCTCAGCGGTGTACTTTGGTCAGCCTGCCTGTTCTGCTCCCCTATTCTGTCTCCCTGTTCTGTCTCTGGTGAATCTTGTCATCCTCTGCATCTCCGGCCTGTACCCCAGCTCTTGTATGCACAAATAAATAAATCTTTAAAAAAAAAAAAAAAGAAGGACATGAACAAGCAGAGAGCACCCAGGAAGAGGGGGAAATGGTGCTGAGACACGTTAAAGGGTATATAAAGACCAGAAGTCTCCTCTAGCCATCCCAACCCCTGAAAATCTCATCATCACCCCAACCACATCTGGCTTAGCTCTTTCACAGCATAGCTGCAGTGTGGATGAAGGTTCTTACCTGGACATGTTAGCCTAGGAACAAACCATTTCCAGTTAATTAGAAATTTCTTCCTCACCCAGAATGGATATCTCATTCTTTATGAGTCTTCCACTCACTGCTTTAGGTTCTTTAGGTTTTGTGGGGCCACAGAGTCCATTTTAATCCCTCTTCTACATAAATAACCTTTTAAATAAGTCTAGAAAATAAATAGTCTTCTCCAAGAAAGCTTTCCAGGTAAAACTAAGCTGTTTTGAAAGATTAACTATGATGATTGTTACTTGGCTATCTTCCCTTCAACATCAGGAAATTGTCTATCCCAGACAAGAAAGTTCCATTGTCATCCTTTTCTTCTTGCATGTTTCATAAGAAAGCATC
The DNA here is from genome assembly GCF_014898055.3 of Talpa occidentalis. Lineage (NCBI taxonomy): Eukaryota > Metazoa > Chordata > Mammalia > Eulipotyphla > Talpidae > Talpa > Talpa occidentalis. The sequence continues at coordinate 58,609,395 of NW_023601212.1, forward strand.
AAGAGGAAGATGCTTGTGTTGGTTTTAACCTTACTGGTTTTTTTTAAAAAAGATTTATTTATTTATGCATACAAGAGTTGGGGTATAGGCCAGAGGTGTTGGGGGTAAGAGGATTCACCAGAGACAGAGTGGGGAGCAGAACAGGCAGATGACTGAAATATACTGCTGAGGGGAACAGCGGATGAGCCAGAGGAGGTCTGCCTCACCATGTGTGTTGCTCCCTGGCTGGCAGGGGATCGAACTTGTGCTTCAGAGGCTGCAGATTGTTTCATAGTGCGGTGCTTAACCTCCTGCACCATCAGGGAGGCACCATCAGATATTAAATATTGGAAACTAATATAATGAAATTATGCCTAAATGTAACTTTTTGATACATCAGTGTATTTCTGGTCTACCCAAAATTTTTGAACACTCTTTTAACTTAAGTTACTTTTTAAAATAAAAGTATATTTATACATTCACAGTAAATGTATGCCATATAGAATTGTAGGAACATTATCAAAATTTCAGGTTGTTACACATGGCACATGAGAAAATGTTCAGCATCTCTTATTATTAGGGACATGCAAACCATGCCACAAGATATTACTGTACATTGTGAAAATCATTTTTATCCAAAAGACAAGAAACACCAAGTGATGGAGAGAATGTAGAGAGAAGAAGACCCTTGTACATCGTTGGTAGGAATGTAAATTGGTACAATCATTATAGAAAATAATGTGGAGATTCCTCAAAATCTTAATAATAGCATCTCCATATGATGTGGATCTTTATCCAAAGATGATAAAAACACCAATTTGAAGAAGTATATGAACCCCTGTGTTCATAGCAACACCACTCAGAATAGCTAAGAGCTTAAAACAACCTGAGTGCTCACTGACAGGTGATTGAAAAAGAAGATGTGAAATATATGCGCAATGGAATGCTACATAGCTATCAAAAAGATGAAGGCTAGCCATTTGCAACAACATGGATGGACAAGCCAAGTGAAAGAATTCAGATGGAGAAAGGCAAACACCATGTCATTTCATTCATGGAGAAGACAAAGAGACAACAAATGAGCTAACAAAACAAAACAAAAATGAGCATTTAGATTATAAGAACAAGAGAGTTGCTACCAGAAGCAAAGAAAGGCAAGGTAGGTAGATAAAAGCAAGGTAGGTACAATTGAAGGGCTTCAAATGTATGATCATGGATAGAAACTAGACTTTGGTGGAGAACATAAGGTAATACATACAGGTATTGATTTATAATTCTATACACCAGAAACTTACAGAGTATAAGAAACCAATGTTACTTCAATTAAAAATAATTAAATTCCAGGTTGCAATTCCAAACAAGCTGAAAATCATTGGCTCATTGAGTCATTTTACTTCTAATTTCTAAATAATTTAATTATCTTCCCTTAGGAAACATCCATTGTATGCTATTGATTCCTAGTTTATATGTGATATATGCATGTATATATCCAGACCTCAGATGATATAGATAGATACATGTATGTATATATGTGTGTATACATATATATGCGTATATATATGTAAATTTAAAAAATGCTGTGGGTATTACCATATAATTTTACTTATCTGATATTTATTTGAGGACCTGCATTCTGTGTGACATCTCAAAGCCTGTAGCAAACAAGAACAAATCCCCAAAGCAGGGAATGAGTGTGTCCATTCCCTGGTAAGGAACAAAAATAAACACTGAGATACAGGAGAGTTTGGATGACAGACTTTAGAAAGAGACCCCCCGCTTTTGTTCACAGGCCTGAAAAACACCAAGAAGTGCTCCTAGGGTCTTTTCATTGATATTTTATAACCTCTTTTTAAAACCCAACTTGTTCAAAGTAAACAAAATGTTGCTTGTGTAAGTAATTAATCAAGAATTACATGGAAGGTTTATTATGAGGCTAATAGCAAGCAGTCTCTGGAGGCACTCAGCAAACTCTTTCAGTAAATAATTACTTAAGTTAAAATTATTTACTAAATTAAGTCATTCCTTTTGTGATATCTCTGCGACTCAGAGTAATTGGTTGGGTCCGCTATAGTTTGGTGTTTTACAAAGAAAAGAATTGTGCTATATAATGAATTAACTGTGCAATTAACTATAAATTCAGCACTTCAGAAACACATTTTTAATGACCAAGAACAAGTACAAAGAACCCTGCGTGGTTTTTGTTTGTTTGTTTGTCTGTGGGAAACTAGGTATAATTTTCCATCTTGTTGAATACAGCTAGGAAAATGTTAGCACAGCATAACTTATTATTTTCCATTTACCGAGAGTCAGCAGCATGCAAAGCCCATTTCAGGTAGAGCTATAGCCACAGGCCCCTGCCCTGGGCTCACCGTGAGAGCGGCTTTGGCCTTGAGGCTGAAGGGATAGCAGAAGGACAGGCAACATCTTCCCGGTACTTTCCCAGGCTACAAGGGAAAGCTAATGATCAGCCACCTACAGCTTCCTTCTTTGCCCCAAACTCCCACACTCCCCAGTTATAATTAGGAGGAGAGAAATGATGAAAAGTAAAATCTGGGTTAACTAACGCCTTTAATGACTATTTTTTGTAGTGCTCTTAGTTTCTTAATGCAAATCTTCTGATTTTTAAGAACAAGAAAAAGAACTGATTTCTTTCATTGTACATCTGCAACCTGCAAGTGCATGTCTGATCCCTTTATGTCCCCTCCCCCTCCCATATACACATATGTATGTAAATATTTTTGGATTCCTACCCCTGGAACAGGAAGTGAGCAGCTACCATGTACCAGGCATCCAGATTTGGGGGTCTTTCATGCATATTTTCATATGCAATCCACATGGCAACCCATGATATTGGTGCAGCAAACATCATTTTCAATGACGTAAGCAAGGACATTTGTAACCTTGCATGAGTCATTTCTGGGGATAGAGTGAAGGGCTTCAAAGTCATATAGTTTCATTGTAACACAGTTAAAATCAAACGCCCCACTCCTCATATTCATGCACATAAACACCCCCTCTTACCTCCAAGGAGAAATCAGGAATTGATTTGATCCAGGGTATATCCTCTACCTGTGCTACATAGATGATGGAATTTCAAACGACCTTAAAATCCTTCATTTATTAACTAGTTTTCTGTAGTTAGTACAGTTTCTAGAGGCAAGAAAGTAAGCACATTTGTAGAAAGAAGGAAATTTTGCCAACAAGGGTTGAAGTTTTATCTGACCATATACCCTAAGTAAACACCATATAGAAAGATTGGATGGGGCCTCCCTGGTGGCGCAGCGGTTGAGCACTGGGTTGCGAAGCCACCCGCAGCCTCCTAGGCACCGGTTTGATCCCCGGCTGCTCCACGGCCACCAGAGGAGGGTCCCGCATGGCGCGCGGACCTCTCCTGCTGCCCGCTGCTCCCCTCAGCAGTGTACTTCGGTCCTTCTGCCTGCTCTGCTCCCCGCTCTGGCTCTGGTGAATTCTCTCACCCTCCTGCGCTTCTGACTGTACCCAGTGTTTGTATGAATAAATAAACAAATAAATCTTTTAAAAAAAAAGAAAGACTGGATGGATGGATAGACAGACAGATGGTTGGATGGGTAGACAGCTAGCTGGCTGAGATATATGTCTTATTGGTTTTGTAGGACCCCAACTAATAAACCCCTGAAGACCAGGTATTTTTCTTGGTGTTCAGACATGACTTGAGACTTTCAAAGCTCAAAGGCTATAAGGTGACAGCAACATCCCCACAACTCACATTGTACAAAATGAAGAAGAGACAGATGTGGGTTGAGACTGTAATGAGAAGATTTTGAAACCATGTCAAGGATTCAGTGGATTATACAAAGGACATTGTGAAAATATTAGTGCATTTTGTTAGAAAAAATTATATGACTATGTTTGCATTATTAAAAAATCACCCAGGTTACATTAAAAGTAAACAAATATAACTTCACCACAGTGAATAAATCAGAGGATAGTAAGAGTAACCCCTGGAAGATCACATATGAGGGAGGTTACTGCAATTGCCTGGAAAGAGAGAATGGTTGTCAGGCTTGAAATAGTGGCAGAAAGGAGAAAGAAGCAGATAAATTGTATAGGAATATAAAGAATGATTGGCAGGACTTAGTGAGTGAGTGAAGATGGGGAGGAAGGCATTGCTGGACAGTGAAGACTTTCTTGAGTCAAAGGGCAGATGGGATAGAATGGTGATCTCAGTCCTGCATTCTGATCCTGAGACCCTGGGAGGTCTCCCAGGGGAGCTGCATAGGAAATGGACATGGGTCAGAAACTGGTGTTACAAATCTGGGAGATATGGCAGTAGGGCTGAAGTCATGGAAAACTGAGATCATCCAGAGAGAGCATGCAGAGTGATGAATGAAGAGACTTTCATACAGAGCCCTCCAGACAGCCTTCCTAAGACCTGTCAGTTACACAGCCCTATAAATAATAGTTTGACTATAGTAGGTCCCTCAATCTGCCTGGCTTCAAGATCCATTGCAGGGATGCTAACAGACAATGAACCATGGACTTGGAGGGGAGTTTAAGGGGCGTATACTTCAGCCCTTAAGAGGGAAGCATTTCAATTGCCAGCCAACCATTTCAGATAAATAGAACCTCCGTCCATTCTGAAGGAATTGTGTGAAAGAAAATTATTGTCACCTCTAATTGTACAGTTTCTTATAGTCAATATATCAACAATATTATACAAATATCTATCCAGCACTGGGAGCTATCTCTGGAGGGGAAATGGAATTTGCAGCCTTATAGAGAAATACACACACACACACACACACACACACACAAAGGAACTGCTGTGCACAAAAGAGGACTCTTTGGAACTGAATACCTGGGGAGGACTATGAATGGCAAAGGATTCATTCAATAAGACAACTTGAGCATCTACTGTATGCTGGGCACTATTCTATAGGCTGTAAAAACAGTGGACAAATCTGACAAAAATCAGTGCTTTCTGGAACTTCCACTGTGTAGGAAGGCTATAGAAAATGTGATAAATAGATCATAACTATGTTAGAAGGTGACAAGTGCTGTGTGGATAAGAGAAGCAAGGAAGGAGGATTGGGAGTGATGGATTTGCAGCTTCAAATAAGTTTTACACAGGTATCATGGAGAAAGGCCACTTGAACAAAACTTGCAGAAGATGAGAATGTGAGGTGTGTGCCTATTTGGGAAAAGAGCATTTTAGGCAAAGGGAACAGCCAGTGCAAAGGCCTGACACATTCAAGAAATGAGAGGAAGAGGGAGGCCAGTTGGCTGCAGCAGAGCAAGCAAGGACTGGGGCAATAGAAGAGGAGGTCAGAGTCACCAGGTAGGAAGTCAAAGTGAGAAGTCCCTTGGAAGGCTTGGTGGCAGAGAAATGATTTGACTTCTGTTGTTAAAGCAATCTTCTAGCTTCTGTGAAGAGACTGTATCATGGAGCAGAAAGGGGAAGGATGCAGGGAGGCTGGGGGTGGGGAAGGTTATTACAGTGTCCAGGTAAGAAGATCAATGATGGTTGAATCAGGGTCTGAACAGTAAAGACAGTGCATAGGGCTGGATTTGGGGTAGATCTTGATGATACAGGAAGACCTCAGTTAATGGAAGCTCGTATGTTAAACAAGACGATGTATAATGGAGAGCAGATCCTCAGTGGCCTCATCTTGTTCACATGGGCCAGGACTGGACTTCTTGCCATCAAGGTCAGAACAAAATAATGTTGAATGAAATGACCTTATTAATGTTAAATGAAATGACTTGCTGTGGAGACAGCAGAATTTACAGATGGGTTGGCGATGGAGGAGGAGAGTAACCAAGGTGTTCTGAGCTACTAGAAGGAAGGAATTGCCATGTACTGAGAAGGGAAAATCTGAGGGTAGAGCGTGTTGGAGAGCAGAACAGGAGTTCAGTTTGAACTTGCTAAAGTTGTGATGTCCATTAGCCATCCAAGTGAAAAATGTAGTGTATGGCCAGTCACATTCTCATGTGCACACACATGGAGCTCAGGGGAAAGGTGGGAGCTGTACAATCCAATTTGGGTTCAGATCATAACCACTTTCATCTCTAATAAGAATAAAACCAACCTCTCCTCTTACCAACCTCATCATCTCTCCAGCCCACTCTTGGGCATTTCGATGTGCCAGGCATAGTGCTAAATCCTTGCTCATGTTAATGATCCCCATTAACATGTCCATCTTACAGGTGAGGAATGAGATGAGAATAGAGAACTTGCATATCTTCCCAAATTCCCACAACAGCAAAGAACTTGATCTGCAGGTGGTGAGATGTTATAAAAATTAAGGGCCTCCCTGGTGGTGCAGCCAGTTGAGCGCTGTGCTATGAAGCTGTCCGCAGCCTCTGAAGCGCGAGTTCGATCCCCAGCCAGGGAGAAACCCACATGGTGCAGCAGACCTCTCCGGTCTCACCTGCTGCTCCCCTCAGCAGTGTGTTTCAGTCAGTCTGCCTGTTCTGTTCCCTGCTCTGTCTCTGGCAAGTCCTCTCACCCCCCCACACATCTGGCCTGTACCCCAGTTCTTGTATGCATGAATAAATAAATCTGTAAAAAAAAATTAAGAATAACACTGTGAGATATTCATATTAGATAAAACATTCAGAGGATAACAAAGAAGTTAGAAGAGGATGGTGTAAGAGCAATAAGGCGATCAGTGCATAACCCAAGAGTCCAGGTAACAAGAGAGGTGGGCCTGAGCTCAGGCTGGGTTGCAGTGATGGGGTGGAGGGTATGGGGCCTAAGAACAACAGGGTAGGCATGACAAGGGGACTCACAGAACTGGGGGCATAGGGCAAATATCCACGATGTTCAATGGACTCCTTGCCAGGTCAACTGGGTGCAGGGTGGTACCTCTAGCTGGTGCAAGTGGGACACATGAAGAAGCGGGGGATGACTCGGTTCTGATGGGAATAACCACACAAGCCTTCTTTGTAAGTTTTAGGAGCTTAACTTTGCTTTACAGGCTAGGAAGCCATTAAGATTTGAGTCAGATAAATGTGGTTACACATAAGAACCAAGCTTTGTAGTACTTTAAGCTTTGCAAGGGCAGGACCTAGGTTTCCTGTGTGCACTGCACAACCATCTACACATAGAAACTACTTAACATAATAAGCCACACTTTCACCCCACCCCAGTTTTTGCCATTTACTGGGCAAACTTGCAGAAGATTTCCTTCCAATGCAAGCACATTGTGCAATTAGGTTGAATAAGCTGAATAAACCCATTCAGAGTTTCTATAGACTGTTAAAAAATCCAACTTATAACAAGAGGCTGCCTACTTACTCCTCCACAACTCACTACTCCCCGCCACCCCTATTGTCTGCCGTGACTGGGATAATAGGTCATTGTGTTTCAACACGCATTGTGCTAAAACATTCTCTTTGCCCAGCTTCAATCATTTTCAAAACCCAGATCCTAATCTAACTTCATCATCATTAAGCAGCCAAACCAGCTGCAGCAGTGAAAACGGGCAAAGGGAAAGGCTGGGGAGAAGAGCGACATTTCTCTGTGAAACAAAAGACTCATCTCTGATCACGTGACCCCGCGTGAGCGAGGAAGAGCGAGCTCTGGAGCTGACTAAAATAAAATTGCCAGTTAGGCCTTCTTCTCATTAGTTTTTCTTTCACACTTCACATTAGCTCAGTGAAAGGAAGATGAATTAAGAGTTAAATGCACCAAAATAACTTAAGCAATCTTTAAATAAGTCTTAAATGCTCTTTGTGTTTCCACCAAAAACAACCCTCTTGCTGTTTCAAATCTCTCTCTGTCCCTCTGTATGTCTCTGTCTCTGTCTCTCTCTCTCTCTGCTACTTTCTTTGTCTTCTTTTCTCTCTGCCTCTTTTGTCCCATTTTCTGCTGCCATTCTCCGGATTCTGCCACACCCTGTGCTTATAGAGTTTCTTCTCTGTGATGACTTTGCCCTCCTTTTGACATCCCTCCCACCCTCCATCCCAGGCCAACATCTCAGACCCTCTTGGAATACACTCTAAGTCCAGCTCCCTCAAATTTTACTCTTAGCCCTTCTCCTTCTGGGACCTTCTCCTTCCCCTCATGCCTCTCTCTCCCAAGACCATGTTTCCCATCTCTGGCTCAGAAGTACCAGAAGCCAAATTTCCAGCAACGCGAAGCCCATTGTTGCCCGGTGAAGGCAAATGATATAAATGAGACAATTGCTTCAATTCATAATTAAAATAAGCCAAATGAAACAGGAAAACAAGACAGATTCATGGTTTGGAGATCTAAGGATGAACCCTTTGCAGGAGATCGTTCTCCTTCCCCTGCTCTGCTGGCACTAGCCCCAGAAACATATTGACTAGCTGATCGATTCTCAAATTCTAGATAGATGGGCCAGTGATAAACGATTACCCCACAGCCCCTCGTCAGTGACTGCCAGGCACAGCTAATGCACACTGAACAATCCTGTTTCCAAATACCTTGTCCAATTGCTTATCTCTCTCCCCTCCCCACTTTTGTTTGCAGCTACAGGGAACTCCTAAGTAGAAAATCAATAGGCACTTTAATTACTGGCCCCCAATTCATCAGGGCCTCATCTGTAATTACTCTGCCTGAGCCAGGAGCCTCGGGAGCCAATATGCTAAGACAGCCAGACACTCGGTAACACGCATGATGGTGACGATCAGCCTGGGTCTGTGACTCAGCCTGGGAGGAGCCACCTTCCTGACACCCCCTTCTTAGGCCCCCTACCCTGCCTAGCAGTGGGGCAAGCAGTCCCCAAAGGGAAGGGGTCCCAGCACAGTGATGAGGTCAGGGTTGGACTCAAGGTCAACCCTTCAGTACTCTCCCTTGCAACTGCCTCTCAACTCATTCTACCCAAGGTATAGTGTGGGGACCAGTGGCTTCAGCATCCCCTGGGAACTGTTAGTCATGTAGAAGCTCAAGCCCCAGCACAGATGTGCTGAATCAGATTCTGTTCTTAACAAGATGCGCACATTAAAAGATGAGAGAAGAATTGCCTTAAAATACAGACTTGGGTTTGCTAAGCTGGGCCAGTGTCAGACAAGTATTCTCAGCACTCATCCCAGGGCCCCTCCTGTCTTTAGATGCCCATAAAGTTTTACCCAACTCTTTTCAGGTTATGAGGGTCCCATAGACCCTAAAATGTTCTTTCTTACTTCATAATGTCATCTCTCATTTCCTCCACTACCTCCGCTCTTTTCAAAGGCAGGTAAACTGAGTTTTATCCTCCGTCTCCCGCAACACAACAGGCTATCTGTTAGACTCGGGGTCCTGTTGCCTAAAGTTCCTACTAGTTGCCTTCCTCAGTATTGCTGCCAGGGTTCTTCCATCTTGGGTATCTCAAAGGACAGGTCTCAGGGAATCTTCAGTGTCCCTCTGGGGGACTCAGGTGGCCCCATAGGACAATGCTGAGATGTTTTCATGGGGTCCTTTTAAAATAGCAAGGACCAATAGATTGTCTCCCCCAGGAAAAATGTGAATTCACCTTTGGCTCAGAATAAAGGACTTCTTTGTGGTGGGTGAATTCATAACCCTTGTGTCCCTATAGTTGATTTCTGGGACTTAGAGGCAAATGGTGGTGACAAAATGAATCTGAGCAGGCTGTTTCTGGTGGGGGATTGCTGGCCAGCTCTGCCCCACTTCTGCACCGCCAGGCTGTGAGTCTGAGCACGGAGCTATTGACTCAGCTGATCAATTTCCTAGGTGTAGGCAGCCAGGTCCATGAAAAATGACTCTGTTGCCCATCACCCCACCCCACCCAGACACTGGCTAATGCAAATGGAACAATTCTCCATTTAGGAATTGCTTCTAAGCTTCTCTTTGTCCTTCTGCCTCCCAAAGGAGGGTGTTTCCACTGAGCACTCTGTTCTCTCTCACTCTTTCTTCAATCACATATACTCCCTCAGCCTCAACCACCACTTCTACAGAGGTGAATTCTCAAGATTGTCCATTCCTATTTCTTCTCTGAGTTTTACACTCATACATCTCTGGGTGGACATTCTTCACTGATTATTATTATTGTTATTGTTAATTATTATTATTTTAATGATTTATTTTTGGGGTCTCTCTGGTGGTGCAAGAGGTTGAGACTCAGCACTCCAAGGCTATCTGCAGCCACTGTAGCTTGAGTTTGATCCCTGGCCAGGGAGGTGGCCCATATGGCACAGCAGACCTCTCCTGACTCACCCGCTGCTCCCCTCAGCAGTGTATTTCAGTAGATCCGCCTGTTCTGCTCCCCACTCTGTCTCTGGTGAATCCTCTCACCCCCTGTACCTCTGGCCTGAACCCCAGTTCTTGTTTTAAAGATTTATTTATTTAAGCATACATAAATAAATAGTCACCACCTTGAATGAGCAACACCATTCCTGGGAATGTCTGACTTGCAGCCAGAAAAGCTAAGTCTGATACCTCATGAATAAAACTTGGGCTAGATTATTTAAAATCTCAGTTTCCTGATCTGCACGTTGGAATTGTGATTCCTATCTATTTCATGGAAGTGCCATTAATCATTATTGTAGTAAGCTTAGCCTTTTTTGCCCTTCATGTTGCTTAATAGTGACTGGGACCAATTAACTATGTAATAAGTGCATATTGAACAGAGAAATATTTGGATTTTTATCATAAACCTTTTTCCTTTCCTAAAAAATAATTCCAAATTAGAAAATTAATCCACTACAGTGTGGCACCTGAGGTCATGGACCCAGCACCTCCTACATTCTTGCCAAGCATGCCAAGGGTTCAGCCCCTGGCTGTGATATGCAACATGTAAACCACATCCCTTTGATCAGTTGTCAAAGCCAAGAGCATGGACATTATGGTTTCATTGTTGTCATGCAGACTGGTCTCATGGGTGAATGTGCACGCACACGCACACGCACACACACACACACACACGCACACACACTCCCAGAGGAAATCAATTTTGTGTCCTCTCATCATGGTGATCTGCATAATCAGGAAAACCAGCTTCCTCAGTGGGCTTTCTCAGAGCTAGTACTCCAAGGACAAGCCTGGACCTTGGGCTAAGGGTCTGCAACCCTCTGTAATACCTGGCAGAAGATTCTGCCTTTTAAGTACAGTATGTCCTGGAATAAAATTGTTTCATTCAACGTTGCTCTGTTATAATGCTGATGAGAAAACAAACATCAATTTCCAGCCAGGCCACTATCGTGTGGAATCTGCACCTTCTCCCATGTCTGTGTGCAGTTTCTTGGGGTGACTCCCATATTCTCCCATGTTCCAAGATGTGCACATGAGAGTCACGGTCTATCTTAATTGTCTCACAGGGATAATTCATTTGCAGGGCTGTGTGTGAGGTGCTGGCATGTGAGGGCTGCCTTGACTCTGAGCTGCCGCCAGGGTGGTTCCAGCCCCTTGAGACGCTGGTTAGAAAATAAAAATAAGTGATTGAGTAAAAGCAAATGGTCATTTCATATTATTTATTTGGGGTCATTCTTTAGAGGTTTGATGATGTTTTTGTTGCCAGAAGTATGTTGTAGGAAGCTAACTCTTATTCCTATCAATTGGCCTATGGGAAAATTGGCTTTATCACTGTCACTTTGCTTAAAGTTGCAGTTTCCAAGAACCTATGATAATGTTAAGACTTACTGTACCAGGGCCTCCCTGGTGGCACAAGGAGTTAAGCACAGCACTATGAAGCTATTCACAGCCTCTGCAGCACGAGTTCAATCCCTGGATGGCCAGGGAGCCACCCACATGGCGCAGCAGACCTCTCCTGCCTCTCCCGCTGCTCCCCTCAGCAGCGTACTTCAGTAGATCCACATGTTCTGCTCCTCACTCTGTCTCTGGTGAATCTGCTCAACCCCTGCATCTCTGGCCTGTACCCCAGTTCTTGTATACATAAATAAATAAATCTTAAAAAAAAAAGAGACTTACTGTACCAAAGTCTCATACGGTCAGTGGGTAGCATATTGTGCCTTCTGAGACAGTCATCTAATGAGTTGCTAAGCTGTATTTTGCAAGGGGGTGGGGGTGGAGGGGATGAGTTTAGAGAAATTCTGGAGCAAAGAAAGCTGGAGCTGCAGGAGTCTGAGACCATGGTGAAACAAAACACCAGGTAGAGCTAGGAATCCCCCCACCCCTCCCCAGCCACCCCTCTACCCTGGCTTTCCCTGGCCTGTGTTCCTCAGCCTCCACACTCATTTAAATACTCATTTATGTTTCTGGATGAATAATCTCTGAAAGCAACTAGATTAGAAGGGTCTTTTATCCTGACTCACAGCACTTGCGCTTCAAGGAGCACTAAGTAATTAGAAAACATTATCCTATTCATCCCATAAAACCCCCGAGACCAAGGCAGGCAGCAAGGGCTGCCATTGCCCCCTGGAAGAGGAGGAATTGGAGGCCAGGATGGGGAACAAGGTACCTAAGGTTATGGCCAAAATCAAGGAGTGGAGCCAGCAGAACACATGGTGCTGGTCATCTGGGGCCATTTTGCAAGACTGGGCAGTTCAGAGAGCTGAGATGACTTAGCAACTTGGCAAAGCCATGGTGACTTCTCCCCTTGATGTGTCTATTACACTCTCATTGCATCCTGAATAAGCTGATCAACTGAGACTCCAGCACCCCGATGGGCCAGATAAACCCAGAACCTTGTAAGAGTTAGAAGGACCTGAGGGATCCATCACATTCATTTTAATGGAAGCCCAGGGAGATTCTGATTTGTCCAAGATTGCATGGCTCATTCATGGTCAAGGCAGGTCTGGAATTCAGGTCTTTGGAGTACATTCAAGTGCTTCTTCAGGAAGGAGCCATCATACCTGTAACAGAGCCCAGAGTTCTAGTTTCATCACCACCTTAGGGTGCTGTGTAAGAGGAATATTCCTGACCTAGGGATTCTCTGAATTTGCTCTCAGCAACATGAACTTGTCCCTCCTTTTGATAGCTACAACCTGCCTGGTTAAAGATAAGGAGGTCACAAGAGACTGCCGTTGTTTCTCACTGGAGGCCACCCAGCCTTTCTGTGGTCTCATTTCTTTCTCCTTTCTCTCCCTTTTGCCTTTCTCTCCATTGTCTTCCAGCCCCTTGCTCTCTACACTTTGACCCCCATCTAACAGAAACTTGTGAGAGTAAAAGCCCAAAAGGGGAGCATTGAGGTAAGATACCAGTACACCTGCCCCTTGTCCCTATGCCTCAAAGAAGTGGCAGCTCTGTCTAGGCTGTGGCCTTCCTCCCAGGCCAGGGGTGTGTCGGGGAGTTAAGGCATGATCTAAAATGACCAGGCTACCACTGCTTAGCATAGGTTCTGAGACCCTGCTGTGGCACTCCATCTGGTGAGCATGCAGATGGGTGAATCTCAGTCTGGGGCAGGGTGGTGCAATGGCTAGGGTCTTATCTGCAAAGTTAAAATGTGAGAGTCGCAGCTTTTAATTACCAGGTTACTATGCCAGGTTACTTTACTTGGCATAGTTTTACCACCAATATGACACAGATAATAGGAGACAACAAGCTAAAAGGTGGAAAGCTTAGAAATTCCTAGGATGAAGTATGCCTTCAAGTGTTCACTCATTTCACTGTTGTTCTCATCTGGCCCCTGGCTGCCCAGCTCGCATGACTACAGCCTTGCAGAAAAGATGTGCAATTCCCAGCAGCCCTCATTAGCAAAGCTGAGAGGGGAATGAATATCCCCAAAGACCCTACTGGCGGATAGATCAATTTCTCCTTTATTTTTTTTAAAGATTTATTTATTTATTTATACAAGCACTGGGTACAGCACGGGAGGGTGAGAGAATTTACCAGAGCCAGAGCGGGGAGCAGAACAGGCAGACTGACAAAGTACACTGCTGAGGGGAGCAGCAGGTGGCAGGAGAGGTCTGCGCTCCATGTGGGACCCTCACCTAGCGGCCGGGGATCAAACCGGAGCTGCAGAGGCTACAGGCAGCTTCGCAACCAAGCGCTCAACCACTGCACCACCAGGGAGGCCCAATTTCTCCTTTATTATCCCCACTTGTCCCTTCCCTCCTGCTCGACCAATATCCGCCCATTGTCAAAACCAGTGCTCAGGCAGGAACTGGTGTTCCTGACTTTCCCCAGGCTAGGCCCCATGAAGTCAAGTGTTTTCCTCTGAAGTCTTCTCACTCCACATGGTCACAGGAAAAAGATAGAGCTGAAGAAGTCCAGCCTGGACAAGAGGGTAGAGTTGTTGTGGAGGCAAGGGCCTGGCTTCCCTGAGATTTTCCCAAGACTAACCCAATGAGCAACACACTTCAGCCCAAAGAGGGAGATATGGATTGTTTCTAGAGCTTTTTCACACACTCACAACCTCACCTATGATTATGGATGTGATAGGGTGGTTGAATGAGGTCGTAAGGGCAGGATCCATGTTCTTAAAAGAAGAGGAAAAGAGAGAGTTGAACAGTCCCTCTTTCTCTCTGTGTGTATGTGTCTGCTATGTGAGAACACTGCAGAAAGGTAGCTCTCTCCCAGCGAGGAAGAAAGTCCAGGAACAGTCTGGGGTTTGCAGTCTCCAAAGCTATGAGACAGAAACTCCTGTTGTTTAAGCTTCAATCCATGTATTTTGTCAGGGCAGACTAGTATCCCCATCCAGCCACAATTCATTCAGCCCTTCACCCTCCCCAAGACACCTTCCTCACTCTGGCCCTGTGCTCAGGGTACAGACACTAACATGCAGTTGCAAATAAATAAAGGAAGTAGAAGTATATATAGGCTGGTAGCTTTATTAACTGTTTCCAAAGGTATAATGAGACAAGCGATCAAATAGAGCTATTTTGCAATGGGAAGTAGAAGTAATAGATTTTTGTTTGCAACAAAGATCCCAGAGGCAGTGGATTAGAGCATGGACTCTACAAAGGTTTCCTGCCCTGTGGGGGAAAGAGAACCAGGCTCCAGGCAGGAGAAAGCAGGTATTTCTAGTCTCTTCTCACTAAAGGTTTTAGAAAATTCTCTGCCTTTGGTGCTGGGTTCCATGACCTCACTATGCTTTGAGGTTCTTGCTTCAAGATCCAGGTCAAGTCTTGCTTTTTCTGTGAAGCCTTCCTGAGATAGTAACCCACCCTGAGCTGGACTGAGCTAGTCCAACCCTCTCATTTTACAGATGGAGGAAACCAATACTTGGAGTGTACATGACCCAGATTTTGAGCTTCTTCTCAATGCACTTGTCTTCACAGCTCAGCTACGATCTGAAGGCCTTGCTTCCCCCAGACACGCTCATGGTTCACATGTCTCAGGACTTAACTAAAATGTCACCTTGTGGGGTGGGGGGGGAAGGAGAGGAAGGAAGTTTTTCTTGACCACCTGCACGAAAGCAGCCCCCTCTATCTCCAAGCATGCCCAATAGTTTCCTATATATCATCCCATATCCTTGTTCTCACAGAACTTTTCAATATCTAAAATAATCTTATTTGTGTATTTGTTTACATGTGTATTATCTCTCTCTTGGAGTTAGAATGTAAGTGTTTTGAGAGCAGACTTATGTCTGCGTATGCAGCCTGACACAGAGTAAGTGCTCAATTAATACTTGTGGACACACCAAGTCATGCTCTTAGTTGATAACACAACATGCACTGGCTAGGTTTTTCCATCCAGGTCCTTAAACCAGGTAGATCTGCCCACAGACCACCTGGCCACCTATCACTTGACTCTCACCTGAGGCAATTTAACTGTAGTCCTGTTACCAAAGTTTCCTTGGATTCTGATTTCATCCCTTCCTGCATTTGTTCAGCTCCTGCCTTCTAGCTTCACCTTCCCCTTCTAATCTTTTCCTCACAATGGACTCCCCTCAAATCGGTATCTTAACTCTCTCTTTAATGCTGGGGAACAAGCCTTGTCTTTTTTCCCTAGCTCCCCACCCTTGTTACACACTCACAATACACACAACAGAGCAGTGCTTCCCAGAGGGCAGCGCCCCTCCCCCTTACCCTCTGTACCTCCACTCTTAGCCCACTAGCACACCCCCTGCTCCAGAATTCCAGGCTGCCACAAAATCAGATGTGCCTTTCCCATAGGGCAGCAGTGAACCTGGTAGCAAGATTCATTTTTAACTTAATCTTGAGTCCCAGACTGCTACTCCAGCCATAACTGGCTGCTTTCAGAAGTAAAGACACTCCTTCAGTTTACCTAGCCAGGACCGTAAGGCCACCCTCATTCCCACCAGGTGTTCTGGGCTCACCTGTCCAAAAGACAAGTTGATTTTCTTCGCCCTGTCACTCCTGGTTTTGGCTCTGGTGTTAGGCTGCCCCCCTCCTGGGCTCTCCCTAGCCCTGGCCGTGGAGAGCTTCATTTTCTTGATATGTGTTTCCTGGTCACTCCCTCCTCCTCTTTTACCTTACCCAGTTTGAATTGTGAATAATTCATGTGTTTCCATGATCCTGCCATGGTTTTTTTCTCCCTCATGAATCAAATCCCTGAGACACAGTTTATTTTCTCACCATCTCCTGGTCTGAATTGCTGACAGGGACAGGGTTTATTCCTGTAGGTCAGGAAGGGAGGCCAATACTTATGCCTGTGGATGAGACAATTGCCATTTTTTTCTCATCCTGTTCTTGTACGGAACTCTATTTTTCTGGGATAGTTTTATCAGTGTGCATTTGTATTTCAGCGCATGGCTGGAGAGATAGATATAAATGGATAGTTAGATAAATAAATAGTTGCACAAATAGACAGATGGACATAATTATTTCCCTTTATAGCTTATCCAATCACCTTTCCTATTTATTTAGTTTCTCACAGGATAGTGACAAACATTGTTGAACAAATTCCTCAATGTGTGGATACACTGAACCTCAGTTTGCTGGTTCCCTCTTTTGGAAAATCAGTCTCCATAAGGAACTTCATAATAGTTCAGCCTTTATCTGGAGTTCAGAGTCATCCCCACTCACCTAGTGTCCAACTATGCACTGAAGAATTACTGTGTAGCAAGGCCTGGGAAAGATCCTGCAAAGACAAAGGTAAACAAACAGAGACCACCCCTGATCCTTTGGAGCTAACCTTCTACTGGAAAGCTGGATATCAATTAAGTAACCTTCTGTGTGTGCATACTACATATATATTTCTGAACAGACAACTGTATGTATACATATATAAATTTGATGTTTATATGAAATTAGATATTTTTTAACTTTTTGATATAACTTGAGAAAATTTAATAGGTATTATATGTGCTAATAAATTCTAGATCCACTAAAATTAAGGAAATTAAGACCACAAGGCCAGGAAAGCAGTTAAAGCAATCACCTCTGCTGAATGGAGGAGTATGAGCTAAGGAAGAGATGTACAGGGATTTTTGGGTCCTGGAATGATCTATTCCTTGACCTGAAGAGTGGTTACAGGGAACAGAATAATTACTATTGATGAAATTTGATGTTTAGGTTTTTATATACATTCCTGTGGATATGTGACATTTTACACTAACATTTTTATTTTTTTTATTTTTATAGAGGCATGTTTTATTTATTTATTTTATTTGTTTGTTTATTTTGTTTATACATGCACTGGGTACAGTCAGAAGCGCTGGAGGGTGAGAGAATTCACCAGAGCCAGAGCGGGGAACAGAACAGGCAGAAGGACCGAAGTACACTGCTGAGGGGAGCAGCGGGCGGCAGGAGAGGTCTGCGCACCATGTGGGACCCTCCTCCTGTGGCCGGGGAGCAGCTGGGGATCAAACCGGCACCGCAGAGGCTGTGGGCAGCTTTGCAACCCAGCGCTCAACCGCTGCGCCACCGGGGAGGCCCACAACTAACATTTTTAATTGATAAAGAGAAACATGCAAGTTTCCATGAGCACATATAACCGGGGCACCTGCCCTGTCTGGGGCCCAGGATGGCTTCCTGGAGGAAGGGGCATCTGAATTGAGATTCACAGGTGAAGACGACTTCGGCAGAGGAAGGAAAGTGCGGAGGGGTGGGGTGAAGGAAAGGGGGAGCTAAAGAGGGAAGAGCATAGCGCAGAGCAGAGCCTAGCGAGCTTGGGAACTCTGAAAGTTATCCATTGTGTCTGGGTCCCAGAGAGGGAGAAAGAGCAAGGCTAGAGAGAGAAGTGGGGGCTGTACTAGGCACAGTTTTGTTAAGGATTTTTTGTTTGTTTGTTTTCTAAGTGAACATCCCACATTGATGGGAAGTGCTGGAAGGGATTATGTAGGAAGTGACATGATCAGATATACATATTGATGGGATCACTGTCTAATGTATAGAGAATGGAAGAAGGCAAAATAGGTTGTGGGGAGGTTAAAGAGGGGTTGGTTTGACTTGTGGGAGAGAAAGATGAAGATAGTTTTAATAAAGTGCCAGAAGGTTAAAGATAGAGCCAAAGGGGCAGATGTAAGGAGATAAAGTAAACAGAACTTGGCTATGGGTCTTTTGTAAGCCTCCCCTGGGTTATGTGCTTCATGAGTTCAGAAGTCTTCATTGCTCTGGACATTCAGAACCAGGGACAGTTCCTGAAGCATGTTTCTCTTCCTGCATGCTTTTGAATGTGTTTATAACTGTGTGATGGAAAAGGAAGTAGAGTGATGGGAGAAAGTATCTGCCGCACTAAGTACATAACACAATGCAAAAAACGCAAGAAGCTTAAAGTGTTTAGGAGATTCCCCAAAATTCCAGTACTTCTTTCATTGCACAGGCAAGTAAATGAAGCAGGAAATGGATTATTTAAATGATAGTAAATGTGATGAGCAAAGAACATATAATGTTACTAGTGCTGTTGGATAGGCTAAAACGCCATTCTTCAACAACATCTCAAAGATTGCTCTTTGAGGCAATTAGCGACCAAACCAATACCAGCCAGCTGATCCTTACAAAAACGAATGATATAAGCATCCACTCCATGTTACATACTTCAGGGCTGCAGAAGATGAGAAATAAACAGTAGCAATACAATGGGTGGAATCTTTGAAAGTGTAGAATGAAGTCCAGGTTATTGCTATTTAGTATTGTTCGTTAAATTTTGATTGGAGAGGTTTTCTATAGTTTGGACCTGAACTTCAACATGAAAGCAAAATAACACTGCCACATCTGTTAAAGAACATGCAGTAAAATAAGGGTTAGTGTGGTTCATACAATCTGCACAAGGAAGACCATCCTATCCTCCCTACCCGTGGTCAGGGAAAGGACATATAAAAAACAGAAAGTGCTCTCTGTCTGAGCAAACACCACTTTTGTTGCTAGTAGGTCAGCAAATGCTTAGGCAAGATCTGCACTTGAGAGGAAGACTTTCAAAATCCAAAGTCAGGCCAATGATACAGAATGGAAGAGGAAAAACAGAAAGGAAAATGTGATCACAGATTCTAACAGAGGCTGGCTATTTAAAAAAAAAAAAAAACATTCTTTTTCTCTAAAATGATTTACATGATGGTGTGATATGAAATCCTTCAAAGTGATGGCTGTTTTCCAGTGAAGGAAATCTGATATACAAATAACCCTTGATTATAGGCAAATCAACAAAGAGGTGGGAGGAGGCGGAACTGGGGAAATCAGCTTGAATGAGCCCCAATGTGGCATGTAAGGAGTGACAGTCAAGCAAAAACAGGGGCGCAAAGAGGCCACAGATGTATGCTTCACTGAAGTGAAGAGCCTCTCTGCTGGACTGCCCAAGGACAACTCCAGAGAAAGGGGTCAGGCTGTGATAAGTGATCTGCTTAAGAAATAACAAAAGAACTCTAGTGACCTTGACAAACTTGACCTTGTTTTCTAATAAACAGCCCATGTAGGGTCAAAAAATTGGTGATTCTTTTTCCAAGGAGTCATATATTGCCCAGAAATTTTAGAACTATGAGAGCTTTACATAGCTCTCCATAAGTAACTATTGAAGACAAAAATTTCCAAACAGGGCTTAAGGTCAACCAACTTGCTTACAATCATAATCAAGAATGAACCAAATCCTAGATCTGTGTTTCTACTAAGGCAAAGTGTTTTATAACTGATGAGACGAGACACTAAGGAAACATTCAGAGTACTGCAACCATCCAATATGCTCTAGTGGGAAGAACTCCCTGCTAGTGATCTAGAAACCTGGAACTGGCTTCAGCATTGGCTGTAGGATTTCCCTTCTATAGATTCCTAGTCTCATTGTCTCCACAATGAGATAGTTGAATTAACTGCTTCCTAAAGTTTCTCTAAATTCTAGGAAATAGATAATATGAAAGTCCTGAGTTGCTGAGATTGGCATTTTTGATAAGCCAGTAAGAGTGGAACAGAGTGAATAGTAGACAGAGAGAGAGAGATGGAGCTCAAATTGTTATGTAGGGTTTAGCTCAAGTAGAAGTTCACTGATCAGGTTAAGAGATTTGAATGTTATTTAACTGAAGGAAATTGTTGGAGGATTTCAAGAAAGGAAGGAACATAATCTGATTTAAATTTTCAATAGGTCACTTTAGGTATAGATTGGTTCCAGGGAAAGAGCAGAATAGGGAATAAGAGTTGGAGCTTTTGCAATATCCAAGTGAGCCCTGTAGGTGTTAGTTGTAGAGGAAGGATTTGAAAAGTGGCTTAGAAATAGAATCAAGTTACTGATGGGTTGAATATGGAGTGGTAAGTGAGGGAATGGAGGAATTAATGACATCTACTTTTTTTTTTTTCACTCGAGCAATTAGGTTGATGTAATACCTTATACCCAAAAGAGAAAGCTAAAAGAAGAACAAGTTTGGAACATCAATGAATCAAGAATTCTCTTTGGACACATTAAGAACTTATTAAGTATCAATGTAGATATACCAGGTATATTGGGTTTCTCTTAGTTGGGTTCCAGAGAGCTGTCAGAGCTAAAAGCAGGGACAGGCTGGGCACCACTGAGGTGAAAGTGAAAGAAGACAAGAAAAAGAGACCCACAATTGAATCCTGGCATCTATAACCTTTAGAGTTTGAGTACTGAAACACACCAACAAGGAGAACCTAAGAAGTGTATGTTATCAAAGTCAGGAAAGATAGTGGCTTAAGGAAAGGAATTACTTCCCACTGATGTTGTGAGTCAAGTATGAAAGCAACAGAAAAATTGCCATGAGATTTGGCAACACGAAGGCCTACCGCAGTCTCCATGGAACACTGAGGATGGAATCTGGTGGGAAATCTAAAGAGAGAGTGGAAGTGACAATTGGGGATAGGGACGTTTTCAGTAAGTTTTGCTATAGGTGAGAACAGAAATGCAATGCAAACCAGGAGAGTAGAGTCAGGGGAGTTTTTTATATCTTTCCAAGGCAGGAGATAACAGAGCACATTTACATGTTTACAGGAAAACAAGCAGTGAGGGGGAAATTGAAGGTTCAAGAGAGGCGTGTGATGATTGCAGGACCAAGTCCTCAGGAAGCATGGGGTCCAGGGCATGGAGGGAGGATGGCTATCCCAGCACAGAGCATGGCACCCATGAAGAAGGATCAATAGGCACAGGGACAGAAAAGGGTGTGGAGGGCACGGCAGGAAGACGAGGGAGTGCCTAACTATGAACCACCAAATAAAGCTATCAGCTGGAAGATTTTAAAAAGGCAGGGTAGGCAGTTGCTGGAGAAAGGAAATGTAGAATTGCCATTTCAGAGAGTGGAAAAGTAAACTTAAAAGGGAAGTGGAGTAGAATTGCCAAACTGTTCCCAGTGTGCCCTTGAGATCTATGATGGTAATTGTAAAGTGACAGTAGTCAGCACAGCTACTTCTTTATCTCCCACAACTTGTAGCAGTTGAGATGTAAGCACAGCCAATTGTTGGGTTTAACCAGGTTGGTGTTTTGCCAGATGAGTGCAGGGCAAGAAGTCCAGAGAGGTTTTTGCAAGGGATTAATGAGTCAAGAATTCATCAGATAGGATCTAAGTCTAGTAAAGTGAGACCATGGATATAGCAAAGAGGCAGGGTCAAGGGTTTGGAGATGTCAATGCAATGCTGTAATTGCAGGAACTGGAACATTAGAACCAAAAAGAAAGAAAAAGAGGAAATAGCCAGAGATGGGAAACTTGAGGTCAGGACTTTGGAGAAGGTGCAGTTAAGGGCACTGTCAAGGGCAAGGATATAGTGGGGTGGGGGTGAGCTCTCTGATACTGTTATTGAAGTTTAAGAGACACCCTCTGCTCTCCTGGCCTGTTCATCACCTGTGCTTTCAGGTGATTAGACACTGTCACCTAATAAGCAAGATTTAAGGATGCTACAAAAGCCCCGTCATCCACAATATTCCTGCAAGGGCCTGTAACTGGGTTCTAATGTCCTACTATTAGAGCTTCCTTCCACTCTCCCTTCTGCTTTCTGTAAGTGCCACCATCTAAACTATTAATTC
Organism: Talpa occidentalis; assembly: GCF_014898055.3. NCBI lineage: Eukaryota > Metazoa > Chordata > Mammalia > Eulipotyphla > Talpidae > Talpa > Talpa occidentalis. The sequence continues at coordinate 58,631,572 of NW_023601212.1, forward strand.
ATTATCAGTCATCCATACATGGGTGTGATTTAATGGCTTGGTCTTTCAAGTAAGACAATACCAGGCTGTAATCAGATTTTAATAGGTCAACAGGCATGGCTTTTAAAGAAAAATATGAATATAGGATCCTGAATATAAGAAAGGGAGTTAGGAATGAAATATTTGTGAGCACCCACTCCATGCTGGATTCATCTCCAGGAGCTTTGCCTATGTCATACCATTGGAGATATTGTTTCTGCCCATTTATACAACAGGCAGATTCAGGGAGAAATGTCTGTCAATTGCCAAGTCCCACAGTTAATGAGTGATGGAGGCAGGGTCTAAAGTCAGAGCTGCAGAGCTTGGAGGTACTGGGAGCAGATGCATTTCTAAGGAGAAATGCAAAGGCCTGGACTCATCTAAATTCATCTCGGTGAAACTTACAATCTGGTTGACTTCCTGAGGCCCTCAAATTGTGTGTGTGTGTGTGTGTGCATCACTGGGTTTTTCTTATTTTTTTAACTTTCCTTAGGAAGTTGTTCCTAGACGAGTTTTTTCCTCCCTTCCGTTTTTTTTTTTAATGATAATTTTGATTTTATTAGGTGCTCAGCCACAGTATAAATACCCCCATTTGAATTGCTGACACACAGATCAATAAGGAAGTGCTTGCCCAGAGTGGAGCCCTGGCCTGCGAGCCTCCCAGCCACATCCTCTCTCCAGAAAAGAAGGAGTTGGAGAAACAATACAGACAATTTTCTTAAACAAGCCATGGTTAAAGGAAACAGAACAAGCATTCAAGGTTTCTGGTGTCTGGGCTTTTCTCTCATTTATTCTCTGACTCTCATTCTCACTGAACAATCTCGCCTTTAACCTCTGTATTAAGCAATCAGAGTGGTGTCATTTTTTACTGGAAGATGTAGAGAAAACAGCATGGGTGACGGAGAACTGGCTGACTGCTTTTAAAATGAGAACAGAGTGTGTCCCCCAATATTCTCTGAGAGGCGAGGGATCCAGAGGTCCGATCCACCCACCCCCTAAGCCCCTTGCCCCCATCACCATCTCTAGTTTGCAGAATTTACAGTAAAGATATGGTAAACAGAAAATATCTCAGTGATGCATAAAATTCAGTTAGACTGTGTCTTTAGTTCTTTGATGAAAGAGGCTTTTCTCTTACAACATAGCCTAAGATTTCATGCTAATAGCAGCCAAGAAGTTGGTAATTCTCCCTACGGGTATCCTGAGAAGAAGAGCCAAATTCTAATCTTCTTCTTCAGTATCATCTCCCTGCGTTCTCACCACCCACCAGCATGACTCAGTGACCTGTGTTCCAGCTACAACACATTTCTCGGTTCCCTTCCCACATGCCCTGTCTGAGCCTTTGCATATGCTGTTCCTTTTACCTGGGATGCCCCCTTTCTCTTCTCTGGTTGGCAAAGGCCTCTGTATCATCTCTTCTGCAGAGCTTGATGGGGCACCCTAGAGTGACCTCTCCCTTCCCCAACCCACACAACTGATTCCTACATTCTGACCCTTCACTATGCCTTGAGGTAGTTATTTCTCTTTATGGGTTCCCCTCTCCCTAGCCAGATTGGGACATCCTCAGATATGGGGAGCCATTTCTTATACAACTTCACACCCAGCCATTAACAAAATGCTTGGCTCACTCTAGGTCTCTAGTAATAGTTTGTTGAAATAGAGAATACTGGGGCCTCCCTGGTGGCGCAAGGGGTTAAGCACCACACTATGAAGTAATCCAGAGCCTCTGCAGCATGAGTTTCACCCCCAGCCGGCCAGAAAGAAACCCACATGGAGAAGCAGACCTCTCCTGTCTCACCCGCTGCTCCTCTCAGCTGGTATTTCAGTCAGTCTGCCTGTATTGCTCCCCACTCTGTCTCTGGTGAATCCTCTCACCCCCCCATACCTCTGGCCGTACCCCAGCTCTTGGATGCATAAATAAATAAATCTTTAAAAAAAAAAAAAAAGAAATAGAGAATACTAGATGAAGACCCATTCATTCAGTCATTCAAACAATATTTGCTAAAAGCTGTGTTCCAAACTAGGAATGCAATTGTGAATAAGACAAAGTGCTTATTCTCATGCAATTTATATTCTATTGGAAAGAGACAAACAATAAGAAAGAAATCAAATAAATATATATTATGTTCACTGGTGATGAATATGATAAATAAAAATAAAGTGGGACAGTGACAAGGAGCGCAATTTTATTTCATTTTTAGCTTTCTTTCTTTCTTGTTTTTTTTTTTTTTTTGTCTCTCCCTATTTCCCTCACCTCCCCTGCATTTGGCAACCACTCCTCTTCTGTTTCTATGAATTTTTTTAAGAGTCCATATTCCTTACAGTATTTGTCTTTCTCTGACTTATTTCACTTAGTATAATGTCCTCCAGGTTTATCCTTCCTGTTGCAAATGACAATTTCCTTCTTTTTTCATGGTTGAATACTATTCCATTGTATAGATATCACATCTTCTTTATCCTTTAATGGACACCTGATTTGTTTCCATACCTTGGTTACTGTGAATAATACTGCTATGAATTAGGGAATACAGATACCTCCTCATGGTGATAATGCTTTTGGTTCTTTTGGATAAATACCCAGAAGTGGAATTGCTGGACTATTTGGTAGATTTATTCTTAATTTTCTGAGGAAATTCCATGGTGCTTTCTATAGTGACTGCAACAATTTGCATCCCACCAACAGTGTACAAGAGTCCCCTCTTACTCTACCCTCTCCCACACTTCTATCTCTTGTTTTCGTGACCATGGTCATTCTCACAGGCAGGAGGTGGTATCTCATCATGGTTTTCATGTGCATTTCATTGATGACTGATACTGTTTCAAGCTCCTGATGGCCATTTATTTGTCTTCTTTGGAAAAAATGTCCATTTAGGGTCTTTTTCCATTTTTTAATTGGGCTATTTATTGTCACTGTTGATTTTTGTTTTGCTTGGTTTTGCTATTGATTTGCATGAATGCTTTGGATTTTTTGGATATTAACTCCTTGTTGGATATGTGTTTTGCAAATATTTTATTCCACTCCATAGGTTGCCTCCTTTACTGTGCAGAAGCTTTTTGTTTTGTTGTAGTCCTACTTGTCTATTTTTGCTTTTGTTGTATTTTGCTTTTGGTGCCAAGGAGAGTTATTTTAGATAAATTCATTGGGATGATCTTCTCTGTGGAGGTAACACTGTGTTGAGGCCACTGACCTGCTAGACACAGGCTTATCCTCCTAGTGGTGGAACAAGCTGGGTGCTGACTTGGGCTCCCAAGATGGCTGTTTCAGGGTGCCAGGGGAACCAAGGTTATCTGGCCCACAGGGAACTTGGTCGCTACAGCATTTAACATCTACTAACAAAGCTATCTCAGAATATCCTGTAGAAATGAAAAAATTGGGGAACCTGGTGCCAAAGTCCCTAAAAGACACCTCAGTACCCCACCAGAAATGCAACAGAGGCCACAGTGGGGGCAGGGGACTGATTCTGTCTTCAGGGCATCAGAGCAGAGGGTCTCCCTGACCTTTGTGCTTTCAGTTATCAGCCCAATTGCAGCACAACAGCAAGGGCTGGAAATGATTAAATCAAAAGTGGCAAGGGTTGTGTTCCAGTTCTGTCCCTTGCCCCCGGTGCTCCCTTGCACAAGCCACTAGAAGTCCATAGTAATGCCCCATCTGTAAAATGGGAGTAACTGCTAAGAGTCATTATTCTTATCTTCACAAGAGGTTGAGCAGACCAAATGTGAGATATGCCAGAGTGCTCTGAAAAATGTGAAGCCCCACAAAAATGCTAGAAATGATTATTGCTTCTGAGGAAAGAGAATCAACATTCACTTACCTACTAAGTGCCAGGAGCCTTGGAGACATAACCTTATTCAATTTTCACAAAATTCCTAAGAGGTATTATCATCCTCGAGCAGAGATCAGAAAATGGAGCCTCAGGCAGCTTAACAGCCTCCCCAGGGAAGCAGACCTCGGCAGAGCCAGGATGCAAACTCAGCCCACTGCCCTCACATCTGATGCCTTTTGTCCTTCACTCTCAGTCTTCCTGCCTGTGGGTGGTTGGCCCAAGTTTGGGATGAACTCTCAGCCCTGAGCCACCTACCCAGAACTCGTATGTGCCTCCCCACAAGTCCCCCTGCCCAGTCACAGTGCAGGAACTAAACGCTAGCTTCTAACCAAGCCTACATTGGGGTGCCCAGGCCGCCCCTATCCCCAGTGCTTCTATTCTGGGATGCGCTTGCCTCTTGGCTCAGTCTGCCCTGTGTCTGGCACATTTGAGGGGGAGGGACTCTAAAAAGCTGCATGGCCCACCTGTTCCTTTGGCTGATATCCTGCCACCATCTCCATCTCTGGCTACAGAGCAAGGAGATGCCCAGGCAGGCTGAGCTTTCCATGCCCCAGCCCACACCCCCTCCCTGCCCTGCAATCTTCTGGTGGTCCTGGCCAATGCAGGTATTCAATTTATATCCTCATCACCAAACCAGAAACTTCAATAAGAACAAATTGGGCTTTGCTGCATCTGCCTGCTTTCCTCCTCCCAACTGCACCAATCGTGTTGTTATAGGACAGGGAGAGGGGCAGCCCAAACCCCGCAAACCTGCCTATTTTAAATGGGTTCTGACATCCGCCGCATCAACACAAAACATAGGAGACTTTAATGGGAAGGAACTTTAATTAAACTAGGAAACAATACAGGTAAGGCAAAAAGTCTAGTTTCTAAATGAAGCACCCAAAGTTACCCATCCCCTCGTGGGTAAAAGTCCATCCATATGGGATCGGCCCAGAACAAGGCCCCAAAGTCTACCACAAGTCTAAAACATCTTCCAGTGGGGACCCACAGAAAAGGGTCACAAACAACTGGACAAGCCCGGAAGGAAAAGAGCAAAATCAACATCAGGATAAAAGCTGCCATTGTCACCTCCCAACGGGTCTCACCCACATCTGTGTCACCCAGTCCACGACCAAAAGACAAGCGCAGTTTCTTTATGTGTCTCTAGGCTCCATGCGCCTCCTCCAGGTCTCCTTGCTCCATCCTGCTTTCTTCCTTAGTCTTTTTTGCAGCTTCTCCTCTTCCTGCTCAGCTCCACCCTTCCTTGGGTGGGGCAGGGAACCTGGAACCTCCCCCTTTCCTGGGGACCACCCTGTTACAGTGTGAGAATCCATTACAAGAATATCATTTTGCACCATGGCAGATCAGAGTTAAAAGAAGTGGCCCACAAGTGAATGGGTAGTTACAACTGTGTCTCAGATAATTCCCAAAGTGGATAAGCCACGAAGTGAATGAGACTTTTGTGGACAGATGAGAATTGACAGTACCTTGTGAGATCGGATGAAGGAAAACACATTTAAGAAAACTCACTAGCTCTGGAGCTGAATCCTTATCTCAGCCTGGAGGAGTTAGAGGAGGCTTTGTTGCAAAAACAAAATGACTCCCCAAAGGAAGGGGAGTAGAAGAAGTGACAGCACTGAGCCACCCCACAAAGGAATAGTGACTGCTCCAGTCTTATTTTAAGCCAACCTTTGTGATTCAAACCAAACTTGTGAGGAATATGAATCTCCAGCTTCATGCATCTCTCTCTGGCAACGGAGATCCAGCACAGTTTTTGAATGATGCTCAGGAAAACGTGGTAACCAAGTGTGGGGGCATTCCAGTGTTCAAAACCTACCTCTGCCACTAATTGCACATGTTCAGGACAATTAAGTCATCTCTCTGGGCCTTAGTTTTACCATCTGTAAAATGGGGATAATAATAGGACCTCACTCCAAAAGTGATTGTTCAGATTTAGTGAGTTTCTAAGTTTGGAGTACTTAGATCAGTGCCTGGCAACTGTTTTTGTCATGTAGGTGTTAGTGATTCTTAAGCTACCCAAACATAGAAGGGAGCTATTTTTGGATCCAGCTGATGATTTATGAACCCAGGAGATTCTAAACACCATAGAAGCAGGTTTTGGGGAACCACTCCCCACTGGCAGGGCCTGAGCAGAACAATTGCTGAGGCTAACACCAGATGACTAGAGACATAAATTCAGGAAATGAAAAGGTTATTTTCCTTTCCTAGCAGCCTTTTGACAATGGCCAATGATCCCTTTAGCAACATTTGACCTTAACTTAACAGGAAAAGGGCAAAATGTTTCAAGGAGCAGGAGCCAGTTCTTCCCATAGGTTTCCCAGAGTTGGGGGATGCTGGGTGGGATCCCCAGAGGCCCATATGAACCCTGCTTGAGACTCACGGAAGCCACTGGATGGGGGTGTGCAGGGAGAAGCTCTGCTGTCCACTGTCTCCTGGCTCTGGCTACAGGCAAGATGTGCTGCAGAGGCTAGAAGTGTCCCCTGTGGGGTCAGAAAGAGGATGCTTCCAGCAAAGACTCTTGGTGGCTTCATTCCCTTCCCCTCCCCATCTCCAAGGATGGCTGCTGAGCCTTTCATTCTCACTAAATTAAGCTGATAAAATACAAATGAAAAAAGGGGCGGGGGTGGGGAAAGGGTATGGCACACTCTTACTTTGCATTTTAATAACGCTTACACTGTGCCTCAGACCATTTTTAATAAGAGATTGACTGATAGTGGCCTCTTCCCCACCCCCCACTCAGAACATATCACTGTCCTGATCAGCAGCATCCTTTCCTCTCTTCCAGAATATTCCACTTGGCCCTTCCTTGGTTGAAGGATGACTGGAGGATCCTTGGCATGCTTTTCTGACCTCTCGAAGGGCATCCCTATTATCCAGACGCACTCCAAAGAGGGCTACACCCAGGTCAGTACCATCACTGCCTCTGAGCTGTCTAAGGAGTCAGTTATAGGGATACAGACGAGCTAGCCCCAGGGGCAGGATGGACCACCAGCCCACCCAGGCAGAGAAGGGCTCCTCCCTAAATGGCTTCCCCAGCCTCTCTGACACTAGGGCCTTGCAGGACTAATGCAAACTGGCAAAGCACTGAAGAGAAAACAGGGTTCAATGTCCACAGCCTGTTTCTCAATGTGCTTCTGCAGCCAGTCGTAGGTCTTATAGGACTGCAGAGACCAGCCAGCAGAAGCAACAGGCCCTGAACAAGCAGAGAAGAGCCCTGCAGAGGGCCAGTGGGAAAGAGCAGAGGTCACAATCTGCAACAGGGTTGTCTTTGCTATATGTCAAAAGAGCCACATAACCCCTGATCTCCATCCTCGAATGCACCCCATCTGCTGTAGGCATTTCCATTACAAGAGGGCCTTCTTGCTGGCAATGCTCTATGTCTGTGATGAACCTCCATGTAGACAATGACATCTCATTTAACTCACACAGCCATTCTAACAGAGAGAAACCTTTTAGTCCATTTCATGGGCAAGGAAACTGAGGTTCAGAGAAGTCAAGTAACTAGCCCAAGGTCACACAGCCAATAAGTGGCAGAGCCAGGTTGCAAGCTCTAGCCGGGCAGGGTTTCATTGAGCCAGTGCCTTCTGCGCAGGAGGGGGTTGCCAGGCAGCAGGCGGAGCCATGCCGGATGCAGGCGGGTCAGCTCGGCTTTGCAGTCTCATCGTGTCCCATCTGGAGCTAGGAGGAGCAGAGAGCTGGCAGCTTCTGTGGCAGATGAAAAGCCAAGCTTCCTCAAATTGTTTTATTTAAAGCCAGACTCCTGACTGTTTGAAGCCGCTTGATTGTGGCAGTGCTTTTCCCTTTCTCTCTTTTTCCTTGCTGCTTTTAAACAGCACTGGGAAATAAGGGGAGCGCATCGATGCTGGGTGCCTCACTTGCAGCCGCTCAGGAGACCTTGTGCCTCTCCCACCCCCACCAGCTGGCTCCAGGGCTGCCGATGCGCGCTGCGTGTGAGCCGGGGGCCACAGGGATACTGGGCAGCTCTGGATTGGAGAAAGGCAGGGACCGCTGAACTGTTCTGCACCTGAAGTATAGATACAGATGAAGTCTTTTGCTTTTATAGTGACTTTCACCGGCATTAAACTTCATTTATATCTCTATAAATATATACAGCTTTGAACAGGAGGCTTTATGGCTAGGTTTATAAGTACCATCTCCCTGCAGCACAGACTGGGTCATAGAGAGGGGACCACCCCTTCATAGACTGTGTGGCCTCTGCCCTTTCCCACGTGACCCTCTGCGGGGCTCTCATCTGCTATTCAGGGCCTTTCCCTCTGCTGGCGCTGCTCCACAGTCCTCCTGTGCCCTCTCTTGTCCGCAGGTGCCCTCTCACCCCCAGCTCACAGCTGGCCGGCAGCCGGCAGGAGGTGGGGAGCAGGGGGCTGTCAGCTGACTGCTCTGCACACCTGTCCCTTGGCCCCAGCCCCACCGCCGACCTTGGTGTTGACAAGCTCAGAGGAGACGGCAGGACTGGCTGGCAAAACCTGGTTTATTAAGGTATCTGTTTTACAGAAATCCATTTAGATAAACAGACCGTCCACACAGATGCAGGCGCGCAGTGGCTACAAGGTTTACAACACTTCAGGAGACAGGCAGCAGCTTCGCTCCCGACGCGCTTGCAGAGATAAATTCAAGGTAATCTATATAAACTCAAGCCTTCAAAATTGCACACCATCAAAAAATTCAAACAATTACTCTAGCCTAGCCAGGAGGTGGCTGTTAGATGTTCTTCATATGGAAAACATAATTATAAAGGGGAGGAAAATGTTTCATAAATAAAATTCAGAAGAATCGGGGAGAAGAAGAAAAAAGAAAAAGGAATTCAAGGGCTCACTCTCTCTGGCTGAGTGTGGAATGGGGCTTAGAAGCCCAGTGTCTCCTTAAGGCACAAATTAATTTCAGTCCAGTACAATTTCCAGGTAATTAATTGGCAAGAGGCATCTTTCAGATATTTTTAAATATCAGCCTGCCAGGCTGTAGATGCTAAAAGAGAAAAAGAACAAATAGCCAACACATGTTCCTAAAATCGAGGTGATGTAAAACAAGGTCCAACCCAGCCCATTAGTACTTGAGGAGAATATAAAATCCAGATCAATCCATAAAGTTTTTAGCTCAGTAAAATGTCAGAAACCCCTGGCCGCACCCAGCCCCCAGACTACAGGAAATAGCAAATGGCACCTTGGCTCAATCTCTGAGCCAGGCACTGTCCTTGGCACTTTGCAATAGTTCCCCCCCTTTAATTCTCAGACGAATCCTTGAAAGGAGATATGATGATGTCTATAGGCTTTGGGATGCAAGCAGGGCAATGGAGAAGCTTCTGATGAGAAGCCTCAGATTAAGACAGGCCAGTGATGACCCAAGGTCATAAGGTCAGTACATGATGGAGCAGGAATTTAAAATCAAGTTTCCTGGTAATAAACCTGCTTGGGTTTTGTTTCTTGCTGCAAGTGTGGTCTAAGTTAAAAGGCCATTGCTAAGGTAAGAGTAGCAGAGAACTGGAAGCATGGGTTATGTTTCCAGTAGATGAGGTTCAAACCAAACTCACCACCTTCTAGCTGTGCAGCTTCAGGAAAGCTTTTAGCTTCTCTGAATCTCTTGGAAGCTTTGTTTCCCTATCAATGTGTTCATCCATCAGGGTTTTCATGGGGGCACAAGTAATTCTTTAAAGTCCTCATGCTGTCACTGGGATCTCCCACCCTCATTTGGCTGGAGAAGGCTTTCCTTGCCAACCTCCCTCCTGGGTTGTTGTGAAGATTAAATAAGAGAAAGTAAGCATAGCATCTAGCACAGCATCTTCCATACAGCAACAGCCAATAAACAAGAGCTGCTTTTCTTCATTATGGTGAGAATCAAATATAATACAATATTGCACAAGCTGTTATAGTGCCTGGCACATCATGAATACTCCATTAATAATAATAAGATGATGATGATGATGATGATGATGATGATGATGATGATGATAATTGGACAAGGGAAGCACATGTGGGAACTCCTGTATTTGGATTGAGTAGAACAACATCAGATCAGAAATTTTTTCTGGGCTTTGTGCTGTCCTCCCCCGTCCTGGTGGGTAGGTACTGTCAGTAAAGACATACCTATGTTTTTACATACATAATTAGCAATGATGCAAGACATAAACTTCCTCTAAAGAAACTTAAGAGGAATCACATGAAGCCATTATTTCTTGCTAACGGAATGGTAAAAGCAATTTAAGAGAGCAGTTAAGTCTCAGGCTTCAATCCCCATTCTATCACTTCTTAGCTATAAAAAGTTGAAAAGTCACGGGCCTCCCCTGGTGGCACAGCAGTTGAGCGCTAGACTACGGGCTGCCCTCAGCCTCTGCAGCGCCGGTTCGTTCCCTGGCCGCCGGAAAGGGTCCCACCAAAAAAAAAAAAAAGTTGAAAAGTCACTTGATCTCTGTATAGTCTCAGTTTCCCTATCTGTAAACTGGGGATAAGAATGTATGTCCTAATGTTTCAGCCACAAATGCTATAACATATTTAGTACTTATGGATAGTAAGATAGCAAACACATATTAAGTACATTCTCTATTGGCAAAACCCTTGGCAAGCACAATGTCAATGTTGGCTAATATTATCATTCATCAATAGAAAGATCCAGGCTACCAGGAACCAGGAAGGTAAGTTCATTGGTGTGCTAGAATCAAAGACCAAATTACAGCCCAGAGATGTTGCTCAACTGTTATGAAGCATTTGCCATTGGGTTCATTGTGTCCTGGGATCAATGTTCTTTCTCCTCTATACCACACTGTATGATGAGGAACGCATCCAAGTTTAAAAAATAAAAATAAATAAAAATAAAAAACCAGCAACCCTCCTGGGTCCTGGGAATAACCTTTTATTGTGTCATTTGCAGCCAGAACATAAGATTCTATTTTAAAAGCCAAGTGGGGGTGAACTTGGCAATCAAGTCTAGAATCCTTCAGAAAACTGGGATGAGTCTGTTGGCTCATTTGTCCCTGACCCCAGAACTCCTTCTCTCATTATGGAATCTCATTTTGTAATGTAACCACTGGGAAGGACCCAGAAGTATGTCTGCCAAGCAGGAGGCCTGACTCGCTCTGTCTCTTGGTATGTCTCTAAGGTAAGCTTGGGGCACTCCAGTGAGGAACAGGACCCCAGACTATGTGGACTGTGTCTGTTGTACACTTGACAGTGAAGGCCTGAATACAGGAAACAGACCCAACGCATTTAGTTGAGTGGGGAAAAGGATCTCCACCACTATTTTCCTCACTTTGTCTCCAGGAAGGCACCTGCATGTTCTTCATAAGAAAAAGGAAGAATTTCAACTCCAGTGAAAATCATGACCAGAGAGTTAGAGAATAAAACAGAAACTTTGGCCAGAATTAAAGGAGAGGAAGAGGAAGCCACCCAATCAACCCATTGTTCATGAATGAATAAATGGATAAAGGAAATGTGGTATATACTTACAATGGACTAGTGTTCAGTCTTAAAAAGCAATGAAATCCTAACAAATACTACAATGTGGATGAACCTCGAAGATATTATACTAAGTGAAATAAGCCAGACACAAAAGAACAAATAGAGTATTATTCCATTTATAGAAGTTACCAAGCGTAGTCAAATTCAGAGATGGGAAGTAAAATGGTGGTCGCTGGGGAATGGAGGGAAGGAAATGGAGAGTTATTGATCACTAATGGGGACAGAGTTTCAGTTTGGTAGGTGGAAACATTCTGGAGATGAATAATAGTGATGACCACACAACAATGTAAATGTATTCAATGCAAAGAACTGTGTGTGTAAACATGACTAAAGTGGTAGATTTTATGTTATGTGTACTTCATCACAAAAAGACAAAGGAGGAAAAGAGAGAAGGGTGAGGTTGCTTAAGTTTCCTGTGCCAACTGACATGTTGGTTGTGTTCAAAATGTATCAATACGATTCTAACCCAAAGTGATGTTCCAAGGCAAAGATGCAGGCTTCTTATATACAGTTGGACATACCTTTTAACACCTCTATTCCAGTTTCCTCTTCCCGCTGGATGTGCTCTTATGAAGATGAAATTCCAGCTAGGCAGAGAATCTCATCTGATCATTGAAACAGAACTTATAATCAAGAAGAGGCAAAGTTGTGTCTACATTTCTGTCAAATCATCTACTTGAAATGGTTTTGTGAAGATCATTCAAATTTTCTATTTCTGCACAAACTTCCTCCTAGACATTAGGGATGCTTCACTCTGGCTGTGTCCTAACTGGGCAAGCTAACTCAGGAAGGTGCCTTTCCACAAATGAGCTGGGTGCATTCTCTGAGGCAGGCAAATCCAGAAAGGGCCAGAATCCAGAAAGAAGATGCCTAGTAAAGTGTCTGATTTGAGGGAGGTGATTTTTTACCCAAAGAGCATGTGGACAATTCAATGACCTACTTAGACAAATTTTGAGGTTCACTAAAGACTCTAATTTACTGGTTGACCTGCCAGAAACTCTGATTTCTTAGTTGTAGCTCTTATGCTGAAGTTGTGCACAAAATACCTCAAGCCAACATTTCCTGAGCAACTTCATCTGCAGATACAGGGTGGGAAAGAAATTAAAAGTCAAGGTGTCAGGACACTTATGCAAGGGGTGTGTGTGTGTGTGTGTGTGTGTGTGTGTGTGTGTGTGTACATTGATAGCCAATGCCGTCAAACCTCGGATAACTGCATTACTTCCTCCTGGCAAAGTACAAGGAAGACTCTACCCCAGTCTACAACAGAGATGGGAGTAGAATAAAAGATAACTCCTGGGAGGAGCTATAATGGTGTGTGTTACCTGACACTCTGCAAAGGGTTTTCTTGTTCTAAGGACACTCTCTTCACCATGATCTTTGTTGAAGAGCTGAATTTCGTGGTGTAAGCATTCTCTCAGTGAACTCTCCTCTCCTTTTCCCTAGCAAGCTCACATGTACTCTTTCCTCACATCACTCTCCTAGAACCCAGATGGGGTGACCCGTGTCCAGTCACATGAATGCTGAATTTGAATTTTTTTAGAAGAAATTTCACCTCCATCCACTGTGTCACAAAATAACTTAGGTCAGCTCTCGGGTAGGGCCTACAGGGTTTTTATTTGTTGACTAGATTGTTGGTGCACACACACACATATACTCAAGATGAACAGTTGACTTTCCAACACCACGACCAAAAACTTGGGTGAAAAATACGCCCCTCACACCCGCCCAATAACAGTAGCTTTAGGCCTCTGAAATGTTCTCTTAGAAGTCTAGAGAACTAACTAATACATGACTAATACACTAATACTAACTAACTAACTAACTAACTAATACACTGACTAATACATGAAGCAATTTATTTCCATTAAAAATGTAGCTATGGAAGCTATGGTAATGGGGGTCAAAAAAGTGATGAGGTTGGGGAAGGAGACCATCTATCAGAGAAAACACAATGAACTTCTGTATTTTGTTAGAGGTAGTAGTTCCACAGGTATACATAATTGTCAAAAGTTATTCATCTGAATACTAAGATCAGTATATTTTATTATATGCAAATTATACAGCAACATTTTTTAAAGTAACAGTTAAAAGATTACAACCTGTAGCTGAGTATAGGGTAGGATGGCAACCTTCTCCTTCTGCCCACTTTTCCCCACATCTCTCTCTTCCCCCAGTCTAAGCTCAGTGAAAGAGGACTGGATATAAGAACACTGACTTCCTCTCTAAAATGTTGGCCAGATTTGTGATCTGGTGCTGCTGAGGGAGTGGAGGGTTTGAGTCCATCTCACATCCTCCCTGTGGTTTCTATAGGCACATCCCTCTGCTGCTCCTTAATGATATTCCCCACAGCCACAGTAGCCTCAATGGAGGAGCTCCCAGAGGAGGCTGAAGGCAGTGAAAAGTCATCAAACACCTAACACCCATGGCACTGTGCTGCATGCAGCATGCCTTCAGCTGGGATATTTGAGCAAGGCAAGTGTGGCTATCAGCTCAGCCTGGAGGCCACCAATCTGAGAGTTTCATTTCATAGTCAGCCCAGAGAGCACTTAACCTAGCTCTTGGCCATCTTCTTGGCTGAGAACCTGAATGGCAACACCTTGAGGCTCCTATTTGTCTCATTCTTTAACATTGGCAGGGGGAAGCCATGGCTCCACACTGAGTTCACTTAAAGGCTTTGGTTGATAATCTGTCCACAGGGGAGCAATTCATGCCTTCTGTCTCACACACAAGCAGTTCTGCATTTCATAGTTGATAAAATATTAGGAGACCAGAAGTTCTATGTCTGCTTTTGCTGCCCTCTGGCCTACTACTTAAACACCTATATCTCCCCCATTTATTAAATGGGTCCAGTAATGGCTCTGAGTACGCCTTTCAGAGAGAATTTAAGGACATTAATGAGATAATGACCACTAAGCATAGTGACTTCAGTAATAAATGGTGACTTTGGAAAGGGTCCACTGCAAGGGCATGCATTTTTTTAAACCTTCAGGGATATGTCACACAGAAATACATCTACTCCCCTATTTAAACTGGGAGATTCCAAGCATGCGAGGAGTTGGGAGAGTTGAAATATGAATGAGCCAGTGTTGGTTCCTGCTTGTCTATTTCAATCTTTCCTTCCCTACCATCATTACAACCTCTGAGTTCACGCTTCCTCTCTGCATTCAACTTCCTGCCACTTGAGCTAGATATTGAGGTTTCTGGATCCAATGTCAAGAATAGTTTAAAAAAAATAGAGATGCCATTTCATTTAGGACTATGTCTCTTACCCAGAAGGCTACCCAAGCACAGGTAGAGAGCATGTGTTCAGTTTGGAGGAGGGGAACAGGATGCTGAATTAAAAAGCAAACAGAGAGTCTCCACATTAGAATCCAGTGGGGTTGGAAGGAGTGAATCCCCCCCCCCATCACACACACACACACCGCTATCATCTCACATATTTAAATGAAGTGACCAGAACCTTAAATAGTTAGGGGCCAAATCAAGGCAAAGTTTGCTTTTACAGGAAGCCACATCTCATTTCCCTGGGGATGCTGACACCATTGAAACTTGAGTGACTGAAGGAAGTCCCCACCACTTGTAGAGTGACATGACCAAGCAATTTGGGATTTGGAGAGGACTAAGAGGGGCAAGGGGGGGAGGCAATAGTGTTTCCAAGGCAAAAATCAAGGCTGATTTGGGAAATTGATTAAACACATTTCAAAAAGGCAGGAAACAGGAGACAGAGCAATAACTTGCAAAAAAAAAAAATGAAGGCAAAAGTAAAGTAGATATCCCTAGTGCCGGCAGACATAACATCACTTCAAGTCTTCATAGTTAGGGCCAACCTGGGTTCACTTCTTCTTCTCCAGACACATGGGGAGAGACCTTTCCCCTGAGTTGTTTTCACTGGCAGAAAACAGGGAAGTACAGACTTTGTCCTCTTTCAAACCAAGTATAGTCAAAGGTGACAGAAAAGTAGAAGGCACCTCCTGCCTCTCTGCAAAGGCACTACAAGCCACAGGGCCAACATCTACAAAGCCAAAGACACTGACCTGCCACCATGAAGTCAAGCAGGCCTTAGTCCCCCAGACCACCCATCCTGATGCTCACCTGTTGCACCAGCCCACTTGCCATGGATTCACCCCAGGAGAGAAAGTAAAAGGTCAGATTGGGCTCTCTCCACAGCAAGAACCCAGAGAATCCTGGGGAAATTGACATTTTAAAAACCAGCTCTTCTAAGCTCTCCGAGGAAAACAACTTTTAACTCTCCCTCTGCTCTCAATCCCCTAGGCTTCCTTTGCAACACTTTCCCTCCATGGATGCCTTGTCAGGAAAGAGTTAAAAAGGTGCACGCACTAATTCCCCAAACCCTCCCTCTCATCTACATAGAAAAAGAACAACCCTACCCAGAGACACACAGAAACCCACTGGCAATTTAGCTCAGACTTCACCTGTCTCATGCAGCACACACACGCACGCACACATGCAAACACACGTACACACACATACACACCGGTAAGACCAGAGTCCACATCACCTTTTAATTCGGTGGACATAGTTTTGTGCCTTTTTTTTTTGCCCTACGCAGAACCCGACTCAACTGGCAGCAGAGATAGATGTAACCTTAGTGCCAAATGCCTTGCAGGAACACACAGGAACCAAAAGGCATCGCAGAGCTCTCCGTGGTGCTGAAATCACGCTAGCAAGGAAATCCAAGGAGCAAGTGCGCTGGACTTACCGAGCTGGGGGTGGGCGGCAGCGGGAAAGAGAGGAGCTTCCTGCGAAGAGAATTCTTGTCTGTGCGGGCTGGGGCCAGCTGATGCGCTCACCTAGAGAGCCCACCTCTATCCCTTCTCTTCCCTTTCTCCTTTCCTGGCAGGAAGCAAGGAGGATCCACGAAAGAAATGAAAGCCAAGCTGGCAGGGCTGGAGTGAAAGAGAAACAGAAGGCAACCAAAATAAGATCAAAAAGTCAGGTGGCTTTACTCCACTAGTGGTAATTTCTTGGGTCAGAGAGGACCCCTCTTCTCGCACTCTGTATCTGCGCCTTTCTCTGTCTCTGCGTGTTGAGCCAACAGCCTTGGCACAGTCGGTTCCTGCCTCTGACGTTAAAGAGACTAGGAAGCCTGGGACTGCTTTGCTGTCTCTCTCTCTCTCTCCCTCTCTCTCACGCGCTCTCTCTTTTCCCCTCTTGCTGAAATTTCAGCAGCATGATATTTTTTTTAAAGCCTCTGGTTTTTCCATCCCCCTGCAAACAGCCCCCTAGTGGACAGAAAAGAAAAGCATCCTGAGTCCTCTTGCACAGCCCAGACCCTGACACAGGAATACCCCGGTGTCTAGGAACTGCTGGGGCTGCTTCTGCACAGTCCTCTGTACTGCCTGACTCTTTTCTCTGATCAAACCAAATAGAAAGAGAGAAAGAGGCAGAAGATAAGGGTAATATGGGAGCTTTGCAAATCTGTAATCCCTAGGATTGCAGGAGAAGTAAAGGGTAGAACGGGATGGGGAGAGAGATTGGGAAGAGAATAGTTTGGAAGGAAATCAGAGATGGGGTTCCCAAGTGGTTTAAGGTCCTGGATGAGCAGAAATATATCCACCAAAGAGTCAGACTCTGCAGGCAGAGGAGCTATGTGTACCCCAGGGCAGCACAGGAAGGGAGCGCTTAAAGACACAGTGAATGAATATAGGGAGCTAAGGAGAGAGTATTTAGCCAGCACCTCATCTAGTAGCCTAATATTACTTTTTTGAAAGCTGGTAAGAAAAATATCTTGGAACTCATGGCCTGAGATCATCTCAGAGATGGAGAGAGAGGTGTCCTTGTTGGGCATCCATGAAGAACTGCACCAGAGGAGGGCCATCAGGGGTCACTTCTCACAGGCTCCTGAGGGATGTCTTACACTGCTTTTTAAATGTACAGTTTCACAGCCTCTCGGAAAGAGTCCTAGTACTTACATCGACAAAGTTGATCTCTAGTTTGAGACTGCCACTTGCTTACTGGACATTTTGCTTCTTTATGGCTCAATTTCACTGTTTGTAAAATGTGGATAATGCTGCCCCCTCCCTACTGAATAGGAATGCTGAGGGCTTGGAATGATAGAGACACATAGAACCACAGGCTTTGCAGGGAATTTAAAGGTAATCTTATCCAAATGCTTTCTTTATGTTTGATTCACCCCTAGCAAATAATGATAGCTAGCCTTTATAGCATTTTTACCAGGCAGCAGGAACTATTTCAAGACCTTATGTGTATTAGTTCATTTAATCCATACAATAACTCTATAATACAGATGCAACTATTGCTGCTTTATAGACTAGGAAACTGAGGCTCACTGGGATGCAATGACTTGGCCAAGATCACACAGCTAATAGCATGAGTGGAGCTGAAACACATACCATCTGACCTTGGAGCTTACATTTTTATTTACTTTATATAATAAATGCAAGTTTGTGTATGTATACATATATATGTAAAAGCAATAGAATCTGAAATAAATAAAATATAGCACCATAGATATCATTATATTTTGTTTATAGGAAAGTGCCTATTTTGTTATAATAAATTTATATGTAGCTGAGCTTTTAAATAAATTATTTATAACCAAGGATGCCAAAACAGCTGTGGAAATTGCTATTAGTGCTGAGAATCCTCTAAGAAAACTAATACTCTTGATGATTTGGGTAGCTTTACATATATATAACTGACTGTAAATCTCTCGAAGTTGGAAACTATTGGAATTTAACATCAGTTCAGAAAACACATCATTTGATTTCTGTACCAAAAGCAGATAATTCACCGCCTCGTGCCTAACACAGGGCTGGGATAGAGCTAAGGATCTGATGGGCTGAATTTCTGCCATTTACTCAGCTGATAAGCGCTCTTGAACTATTGAAAATTCTTCAGAATTCCAGATTTGTGAATTCTCCACCTAATTTGGCTAAATTTTTCTGATTTTCTTTCACTCAAAAGGGAATGGAACAGGAAAAAGATGGTATGTGATGATTAACAAGTCGTGGTCCCTGCCCTGGGAGTTTCCATTCCTCAAAGAGAGAGAAGGAGGGAGAGGGCAGGCAAGACCATATAGTTCCAAGAAAAGTGCTGAGACAAGGACAAAAGCAATGTAATAAATGGGCACACAGAGAAGACAACCTAATCCCTGAGGACAGAGGAACTTTCTAAGGAGTGCAGCATCTAAGCTGAAGAAGGAGAAGTTAGCTCAGGACAGAGCAGAGAAGAAAGGTAGAAGGCACAGCCAGTGCAGGCTTGGAGGTGAGAGTGAGCAGTGTGAAACTTCTATTCCCTTTCAATTTGCGAATGGGGAAAACTGAGACTTAAATGTTAAGTCACTTAAACTTTAAGTGACTTCATAGAGGCCACACATCCATTAAATGCATATCTATTTGACTCTCAAGTCCTCTTTGGCAGGTGCCATGCTGCAGTCTCATATCATCTGGAGGGCATATGCAATTCCATATGACACTTCAAATAAAATGTATACAGCGACTGCGGTGGTGTCTATAGGAGGCTGGAAGTGTGATCCAGTACTATTAGATGTAACACACAATTGTATTGGCCTCATGGATGAGGGATTTGTTTACAAAGAATGATCTCAAGATCTGGAGCTTATTTTCTGTCAAGTGGAGGAGGAATTCTTAAAGATGACCATGAGGTTAATGTAATACACCCTCGCAAGGAGGAAGGGAAGGCCCTGAACTCCTAGGCTGGGCCTGGGCTCATCTCAGTCTCACTGGGCAGGCTTGGCAACCCCACTGCAAATGTGGGTATTGTCTGGGAAGAGCCATGTAGAGCCAGCTGACCACCACACAGACAGGAAGGCAAGAGTTTCAGGGGCACTGATTGGGGGAGGGAGCAAGAGGAAGCAGCCCTCAAAGTTTTGGGAACACCAGTGGATAGAAGGAGCCAAAAAGAAAGCTTTTCCCTGTAGGCGGGGGCTTTCCTGAGCTAGAGAATAAGTGGACAATTGGATAATTCTAAGCTCTAGCAATCCACTGAAAAGCCAGAATCTGCCAGATGAGTGCAATGAGTGGGAAGGGAGCCCATCCCAAATCTCTCTCCTACTCTGGTGCCATGAGACAGCATACACCCTGTGGTGGACTGCAGGGTCTGTTGAATGCCTTTCCCCCACCCCATTCTCCTTTTTCTGGAGCCAGAACCTATCCATTCCCTACCCCAGACACTAGCCTGGACTCGACCTAGGCCTGCCACATCCAAGTTTCCCATTCCTCCAGATATAGTGATGGATGCAGGGTCAGGCTCAGATCAGAAGCTAATCAGAAGCTTTCTTGGAAATAGGAAAGAAGTGGTCTTTCTGATGAGGTGGTCAAACAAGGACCATGTAAGCCTGGAGTTGACCATAGCATCTTCCCTGACCTTATGGAGGAATCCCACACACTATTAAAAACAATGATGCCAATACCCAGCAGGAAACAGAACCAAAGATGGGGAGAGACCATGCAATGTTTGGGCCCCAAGTTCCAGCCAGCCCTGAACCTCAGTTGGGTGAGTTGATCAATTTTCTTTTGCTTAAGTTTATTTACGGCAGGTATTTGTCAAGTTGGCTTCTTCAGAATCTTCTAAAACTGCAGGGAAAATTCGCATTCCTCTTAGGGAAATAACTCCAGCTGGGTGAGAAGCACCTCACTGGGAACCTATGAAGAGTGGGTGCTTGGGGTGTGAGAGCAGAGCAGGCTGGGAGATGACTGACAATGTGGGGAGGAAAGATAAACATCCCCATCTCCATCAATCTGTCAATCTGCTTCTCACTGATGAGGTCCAGAGAGTGCAGAGAGAGGAGCCAATGGGACAATAGGGCAGCCATTGCTGTGTCTGTATAGAGCATGGTGGGATGTGGAGGACTGGGGAGGACATGCTCAGAGAACCCCTTTGTCATGCAGCCTGCGTGGTTACCTGTGCTCTTCCAGGTGGAAAGGGAGATGCTGGACCATGACCCCTGGCATCACAGGGTTCTGCTGCCTTCTTGTGGAGTGTCCACCTGGGTGAGGATAGCAATCTCAAGGACTTGAAAAATCTGCTCCTCCCCTCCCCCCAGATTGCCCAGCCCAGAACAGCTCCTCCAAACACCTCCGACACCCTCTGTTCCTATCTGAGCGCAGCTGGCTCGGAGGGCACTGAGTAGAGTCCTCCCATTTAAGGAGGCTGCTGCCCAGAAATTGTGTGAGCAAGTTCAGTGTCTCTGGCTGAGGCAGGACCCCTACCCTTCCTCCTGCCCAGTGCCTCCTGCATTGGGAACCTGGCCAGCTGCAATCTACCTAGGGAGGGCAGGCTCTGGCTGATGAAATGCTAGCCAAAGAGGGAAGCACCAGGCCTCTGGCTCCCCAGCCAGCCTGCCAGCCAGCCAGAGGGAATCACTATCTACACCCGAGAGCCCACCAGGCTTCCCACACTAAATTAGCAAGAGCAAAGCAGATGTCTCCCTTCAATGCAGCAAAGGATTAGATGAGAGAGAGTCACCCCCCACTTCCATTCCTATAGACAGGGGGAGTATGGGGATCCTTTTCTTGGATCCTCCAGACTATGCCATAGTCTGGGGTGCCAAACCTGCCCTCTGCCCTTGACTCTTTCTCTCCTGGCTGCCCCAAGGCATGAGTTTCCTTCCCTCAAAATTTACTCTCATTTTGTTCTGGAAGTACTCATTTCCTCTGATTTCTGAGTAGGAAAACTTGGGCCTATTCTTCATGCTGGCCATAGGGGAACTTCAAATTCCACCCCCATCCCCCATCCCTTTCCTCCCTGAGCCCATCCCCCTGAGGGAGCTCTATTCCAGAGACAGCCTCCTCCCTGCTCCCAGTGTCCTGTGTTCCTTATCAGCAGAAAAGGGGGTGCAGCATTCTGGCTTCTTGTCACCATTCTTTGATCCTCCACCCTTTGTTTCTCAGCATGACTTGAGGGCTGAAGCCTCCCCACAGCTGACAGCCTCACTTACACCTCTCTCTCCTCACAGTCCTGTGGAAAGTAGGAGTAAAAGCTCCTTCTCACACCGCGACACCTGCCTGGGTTCGGGTCCTTCATGTATAAATTGGGAATAAAATAATCACACCTACATCATAAGGTGGCTGTACAGGTTGAGTTAATTCATGGAAAGCTCTAGAACAATGCCTGCAGCACAGTGAGTGCTCTATGCAAGCCAGTTATTACTAGGTGAACATTTTTGAATACACACATATTTTCCTTAACCCCCGCCCCCTGGCTTGAATAAATATCCTGGGTTTAGCACCTGCCCCTTGGCACCTGCTTGGCTGAATGTGATGGGATCTGTGACCTTGACTGCATAAAACTGACCAGGCCCTGACTCTGGGGCCCTCCATAGTCTGAGGAAGAAAAGACCCTGGACATGGTGGGAGTGGGGGTGGACAGACCTGGGTTTAACTTCTGCTAACCCATATTTAAGATGTGAGGCCTCTGGCTGATCACTTATCTCCCCATGTTTCAATTCCCTCCTCAGAGAAGGGGGGGGGGCATAATTATGATTCCCTTGACATGGTTTTGTAGCCACCAAATGAAATAATGGGTGGGAGTGTATAGGTACAAGGAAAAGTTCCCCAATCTTCAGGCCAATCAAACAAATTAACATCAGACAGATTAAAAGCAGAAAAAGACCAAGTTTAATGCTATGTGTATAGAAAATTTACATGGCTGGAAGTTCTATAGTAAGAGGGAAAACTTGAGGGCTACACCCTATCCCTAAGGGACAGGATAGGAGTCTGTCTTATCCAAAGATAGAGTAGGGGGTGCTCATGATGAGGAGAGGGTGACTTCATGTGATAGAATGTTGTCATTGTATGTTTTCTCTGCCTTCCAGTAGGTTTCTCTGATTAAAAAAAAAAAAAAAGTGTTTGGGGGCCTCCCTGGTGGCCACAAGGGGTTAAATCTCAGCCACTGCAGCACGAGTTTGATCCCGAGCCAGGGAGCTACCCACATGGCACAACAGACCTCTCCTGTCTCACCTGCTGCTGCCCTCAGCAGTGCATTTCAGTCAGTCCACCTGTTACGCTCTCCACTCTGTCTCTGGTGAATCCTCTCACCTCTGGCCTGCACTCCAGTTCTTGATGTATAAATAAATAATAATGAATTTTTTTTAAGTGTTTTTTTTTTGGTGGGGGGGGGGCCTCCGCGGGCAGTTGAGCACAGCACTGTGAAGCTGTCCACAGCCTCTGTAGCACGGGTTCAATCCCCGCCGGCCGCGGAGCAACCCACATGGCGCCGCAGACCACTCCTGTCTTGCCTGCTGCTCCCCTCAGCAGTGCATTTCTGTCAGTCTGCCTGTTTTGTTCCCTGCTCTGTCTCTGGTGAATCCTCTCACCCTCCCACACATCTGGCCTGTACCCTGGTTCTTGTATGCATGAATAAATAATTTTTTTTATTTTAAAGATTTATTTTATTTATTTATACAAGCACTGGGTATAATCAGAAGCGCGGGAGGGTGAGAGAATTCACCAGAGCAGGGAACAGAGCAGGCAGACTGACAAAATACACTGCTGAGGGGAGCAGCGGGCGGCAGGAGAGGTCTGCATGCCATGTGGGACCCTCGCCGGTGGCCAGGGATGGAACTGGCGCTGCAGAGGCAATAAATCTTTTTTTAAAAAAAAAGTGTTTTTTCCCCTAAGTGATGATCCTAAAAGTCTAGGTAATCTACATTTTTAAAGGTTATGGGAACAGTTTTCACTGAGATCTGAGAGCCACAGGGTCCCAACTGACCTTAGCTCCACATCCCAAGGTGACACGTATGAGAGAGAGCTCTCTCTGGCCCTCTCAGAGATGCCTATCTGAACACTTTTGGGGGAATCGATCCTAAAGAAGTTTCAAGAACGGAGTTGAAAATACAGTGAAAATTCAATAGCCATTGGCTCTGCATCTGTCAGCAAGGGCCTGATCTTGTGCCCTCAGGGTTTTCCTGACACCCCCTCTCAAGGTGTCGCCTGTACTCCTAACACCAGCTGACAGCTCAGAGTCCACCTTCTGTTGGTTATTCTGTTCCTCCCATTGTACTCACTGTGCTTCAAGAGCACAGGGCCTCTGCCTGAGCTGTACCTCCAAAACCTACAACAGCACCTGGTTCTTGCAAACATGTTCAATAAATATTGTCACTTGAAAGCATATTTTATTTCCTCGTCATTTTTAGTCCTCTCATAGCATGTTTTACTGCAAGCAATAAGGTTTTGAGTCAGGCAGAACAGAATTTAAACCTTCCCTTTTCTACCTTAAGAAATGTACTCTGAGCTCCTATTTCTTCATCTGTAAAATACAGAAAATAATGTTTGTACTGTGGGGTTAGCATGAAGAGCCACCGAGATAATGACTTCTGTTATAAGGTGATGGAAGTATGAAGGAAGTTCATCAATTCCTGGGCCAGTGAAAAAATGAAGGAAGGAGTGACACACAACTGGCCCTTTATCTGATCTCCTACCTCCTAACCTTTCTTTTCCTCCTTGCTTCCTCCTTTCCTTCCCCACCCCCTCCCCCTCAGGCTGGCTTGCTGGGACCCCTGCTAATCCTTCAGCCACAGGGCTGCTGTCTCTGAGTCCCTGCTGGCAAGAGCAATCTGGATCAGCCTTAGAAGTTATTACCCTTTAATGCAAGGGTCGGCCACTAGTTTAGCTCAAGTGCCACAAATATGGAACAAATTTTGCCAGAGGCACCAGAGTGGCCAAAGGAACATTTTTCTAATTTTCAGAGAGGCGTTGCCAGCACCCATGGGCACTTTGGCTTCATGGTTGGCTTTTCTAGAAAGACTTTAATATTCACTCCCTGTATCTCTTTCCGTCTTTTTAATCTATCAGTCTTAAGTAAAGAGTCATCTCCTTCTCTCTTCTATTTTTATACTTTTCCTTTTTGGACTTCTGTCCTCTTGCCTCTCAGGCTATTCCTAGTGCTGTGTATTCCCATTTTCCCCAGCTTCTCCACCACCCCCTCTTGACTTGTTCTCTTCGGGAAGCCAAAGTGTCATAAGATTCCAAGACTTAGATGTGGAGGAGGTAGAAGACCCAACACTGTGAGGACCATTCAAGGGCGCCATCCCTCGCTATGTCAGCTGTCAGAGTAAAAGTTCTGGGTTTGCCCTGTCACAGTATTTTCTTATCTTTCTGCTCATAAGCAAAAAAAAACTTGCACAGTTAGAAGAAATACAAATGCCAAGGCTCTCTGGGTGGTCTGAAGGAGCAAGTCAGGCTAGTTGGGTTTAGCCTAGTTTATTTCCTAGTCTTCCTACTCTGCCCAGGAACCAGTCTGTGGGACTTCTGGAAGCCACACACAGCCACCTCACAGAGCACAGGTTCTAATCTTAGTCCAGGCAGTGATGCCACTCTCCTTCCAGTCCATCAGCTTCCTTTTCATCATCTGTTTATACCCTCTTGAGTTTGCCTTTCCCCTTCCAAAAAATGAGAACAAGGATCTTTACCCTGGGCTCCTCATTAATTAGAGTTTTCTGAGTACCGTATGTTAGGCTGCAGGTCTTTGTATCTTGGTATCTTGGGAGGCAAGGGCCTCAGAAATGGTCTATAAAGCCATCCTGTTTCCCTCACTGTCACAGATCTTTCTTTTTTCTTTTTTTTTTTTTTTTTTACAAATTTGAGGGCAGCCCAAATTCCAAGAAGCAAGCTCAAGCCCCATCTGAGACAGAGCTATATTTTCTCACATGGAATAGCACTCTTGGAAAGTGTTAACTCAACAGCTCAAAATCAGATTTGGAATTTCTTTGGCCTCACAGGCAAGCCATCCCTTCTGCATCAGCACCCCCACTTTTGACACCCCATCTGAATTGAGCCAGGGCTGCCTCTCCAGAAAACACATGTACATGAGGCCTTTGTCAAGTCTAAAGACAGAGGTCTTCCATCCCCAGAATCTGATATGGTGCTGGGGCCTCCAAGCGTCTGGGGCTCACTGTGCTGTAAACTTGAATGTGCAAGCTGCTTTTTAAAAAAAAAAAAAAATCTTTTTGTTGCTAAGAACAAGCTAAGTGGTTCTGAGTTTTTAAAAATAAAAAGTATTTTAAATAGCACAGATATTTAGGTTAGAGGAAAAAGTCAGAGGAAGACATATACTAGGAGTATATATATGTATATATATTCATCTACATGTGTAAACATTATTATGAGCCAGGCATTATGCTAATCACTGTACATACTAGATTTCATTTATTTAAATACTTAAGAAGAAAAATGGAGGGAGTTTCCTAAGTAGCTGAGAGCATACATTTGTCCTGTACCAAAGAATGAAGATGAATGAAAAGGTTTGGGGAGAAAGTAGGTAAAAGAATCCTACACAAAGACCAGCTCTAGTCTGGGCTGCTGGCCAGAAGTCTCGAGAAGAAAGGAAATAATGAACTTATAGAATGTCAGGGCTAGAAAGAGCTTCAGAACTGATCTTTTCCACCCACTGAGTGTTCCATTTTGCAGGTGAGAGCACCAAGTTCCAAAGAAGGGGAGTGACAAGTCCACCTGGCACAGTGACCACATCCAATGTCCTAGGCCAGAGATCCTTCAGGGAAATCTACCAGAGCATGCCTGTGCTCCCACTAGCCAGAATTTAAGCTATCTCATTTTGATACAGGGCAGCAAGGAGCACTAAAACTGACAAAGGACACTGCCCAAATAGTTTATCAGTCACTGCCTGAGTTTTTTAACCACGTGCGCAATTGCAAGACTAATAATGGGATTTATTAACAAACCAGTGAAAAATAAAGGAGTTATTGAGACTAAAAATGGCCTTTACCTCACCCAAAGCAGTGTCCTCTCCTGAACAAAAGGCCATGTGTCCAAGATGGCATCTTCCTGCCTCTGTCAACCAGGAGCACGTGGCAGCCAGACTATAGTTCAGGTTCCAACTCATGAAGACAACAGAAGACACAACAGGACATGCTCCTGGAGCTGCTAGGACACCCCAGTACAGCCCCAGACAAGCGACACTCAAGACAGCAGCCACAGCAGCTGAACAACCCTAAAAAGAGCCATACTTACGCAGCACAGTGAGGCACCCAGCTCTGGCTCCAGCTCCAGGTCTTTGCCTTCCCTGCCAGGCTACAACAGCAGCAAAAGCGGAAATAGTTTCAGTCACTTGGCTAATTGCAAAATCTCTGAACTTTTCCTCCCCAAGGTCGGCTGGGGGAGGCCTCCACCTTCAGAGGCCCACACAACCTTTTGGAAGATTGGCGCAGTGGGGGTCCACAATCTGCCTCCCCCCAAATGCTGAAGATCTAAAAACCTTGACTCCAGAAGGCTGAATGCATCCGCCCAGCTACTGCAGTCCCTTATATTCTTATTAGTCACTCCACTCCCAAAATTCGATACTTTTTAGCATTTTCCCTGGGGCTATCTATTCTCACCAGTAACCCCCTCCAGGGGCACCACCTGCAACAGTCGATGGCTTTAGCCACCAGTTACATTTTCACAAAGGGTCATTTCTCCTCACATACTGCACGTCTCCCAGTTTGTCATCTGCTGCTCTGTGATGAGTCATTGCCAGTTGTCTTTGTGTCTCATTGTGTGGCCAGAGCTTTTGGTGACCCACTGGTCATAGATCTAGCCCTGGGAATCACATGCTTTCCTGGTTTACATGTGTGTCTGCTCATGGAGCTTGTTCATCCTGAATGGTGGTCTCAGTGTCACTCCTGGGGACTAGAGAAAACACTAGTTTTCTCAAAAATTCAAGAAAGCCATTCTCAGCATTTGTCTTCCAACATGTTTGTTCCTTTGAACCTTAGAATCACACAGTATTCAAGTTGGTAGAGTTCACATGTCATCTGGTTCAATCAAGTCCACCAGTTGGAGAACGATAAGGTGACTCAAATTGACACAACTAGTGGAAAACAGATCCAGGGCTGAAAGTTGAAAGTTCTAGGGCTGATGGCAGCAGCTTGCCAGCACTGGTAGATCACTAGCTCTGATGGTATTAGAGGACTCCCTTGAGGACAGAAGAGTGCAGATGTGGAGGGGGTGGGGACTGGCAGCAGAAAAGGCTGGTGTCCATGCAGCTAGTTATTGCCCACCACTATCTGGGGAGGAGCAGGTGGTTGTGCATTTGCCCAGTCACTGCCATGCACCCCCCTTTTCATCTTATTTGACACTGTGAAAGAAGCAGAGTTGCAGTTTTCTATTGCATCGAAATGAGAATGTGTAGGCTCAAAGATAACACCTAATTGATAATAAAAAAATAATATGATAAAAATGTAAGGTCGGGCCTCCCCTGATGGCACAGCAGTTGAGAGCTGGGCTGCAAAGCTGCCCGCAGCCTCTGCAGCACCAGTTTGATCCCCAGCCGCTGGTGAGGGTCCCACATGGTGCGCAGACCTCTCCTGCCACGCCCCGCTGCTCCCCTCAGCAGTGTATTTCTGTTGGTCTGCCTGTTCTGTTCCCCGCTCTGTCTGTGGGGAATTCTCTCACCCTACCACGCTTCTGACTGTACCCAGTGCTTGTATAAATAAATAAATAAATCTTTTAAAAAAATGTAAGGTCAATGTAAGTAAGTTATAATAATGTATATTGAATAATTAAAGTATGCACACTGCAGTAACTATGTTGTGGAGCCTGAGGGTCTGTGTCTCTAGGGCTGTGTTCCCTACACAATCATAACCAGGATAATAAAAAAACATTTACTTAGCATTTATCAGGTGTCAGATACTGTTTATGCATACATATTTAGATAGATATGGATAGAAAAAGACAAAGTATATATATTATATGTAATAATTACATATTATAGATAATACATACTTTTTCCTTCTTCATAACAATCGCATTAAGTTAGCCATTTTTGTCTTTATTACATAATGAGAGTGCTGAGAGACAGAGAGTTTTAAACAAAGCCCTAAAGAAAACCATTTTCAAAATAGTAATATTTCGTGTAGGGCCTTCAGCAGGTGGAATCTGGTGACAGCTCCTCCCACCGCCACCCCCCCACCCCCTGCAACCCCCCTGTCCAGCGATAAGCAGAACTTCCCTTTCCTCACAGTCCTCACAACACCCACCCACCCTCCACCCTTTTCCCCATACAAACACTTTCATTAAACCAAAAAGGAACTGGACCAAAGCCCAGAAAACGTTCCATGAACCTTTTGTTATTTTCCTGGTTCACTCAGGATCTGTTATCTTAAATTTAATAACAAGAGAAAAGAAAATCAGCTTGTGAAAGCCGGACTTTGGGGCAAATCCTCAGCATGAGTCCGTGCTTGTGAGTATGGTCGGGACAAGAGAGCCCCTTCTGGGGAGCTCCATCCTGGAAGCCCTAAGGGCTCCCCTAGAGGACTTTAGGGGATGTGGCAGGACAGGCAGTGCCCCTAAACCACAGTGATACTAAGAAGGTGTCAACAGTAATCTAGACAGCAATAAACTGACATCTTTAAATCCATCAGATGTCCTACAATCAAAAACCAAATTATCTGGTATCAAGAGTTACTGAGTAGGCAGCAAGTGCCAGCGAGGAAATCTGTGGGTGGCGGAGTGAAGACCCCAGCAGGTGGATGGAAAACGCCAGTCAACAGGTGGGAGAGAGAAAGAGCAAGATAAACAGCAGATTTGCAAAAAGGCCCCGGAGAGAAAATGAGCTATTTAGACAGAGCAGCGTTGCAGGGTGGAGGTGGAATGGCCTTGGTGTCTTAGCACAGAGTTGTGGGGGTTCCAGCTTGCCACCATCAGGCCTGTGGCTCCCTCCTCTGCTTCTGCAGTTCAGATTGTCTAGACTGTTGAGAAAACTACCTGTAGGACGATGCCATCCTGTGACCAGTGACATGAGTGTGGCCCCGTCTCTGAGGAGGAGATGGAAACAGAAATTACACTATAAAAAATGGGGGAAATTATTCTCAATTCTCTCCATTCCCAGGTCACTAAGTCAAATAATAGGATCACCCGCTTCTCAATCATGCCCGACCCAGGCATCTGCTCAGCTCATGAGTCTGCCAAGTGGAAGAAATATGCAGCCTGAATATAGACTAAAGCCTGGCAGGTTTGTACTTCAAAGGTCTCACATTCCAAATCTGTCACTATTTTTTTGTTTTTATGCATTTGCCACATGGTGAGCAGTACAGGGCTCCAGCCAAGAGGCAGCACGATGTGTGTGTGTTTCCATCAGAATCCAAAGCCCAGAGTTTTCCACCCCTAGTTGAGAGAACTCAGGAGCTCTGAGCATTACTGACTGTGTGTATGTGTGTGTGTGTGTGTGTGTGTACCATGGGCAACTAGGAAATATGAAGTGGTCTGCAGTGGACCCTGGAGGGCCCCCATTGCAACCATCGAGAGGCAGGGTCTCTTGATGGCTCACCCAGAGTGTCTCTCTATAAAGAATAAGTCAAGTAGGAGCTGCCAGGAGAAGCTGAGAAGTCATGGGGAGAAGCTGGTCTCTGTGGGCCGCATTGGATGTGTGGATAACCGCCTAAAGCCTAATAAACAAAGATGGATATTCACAAAGACACAGCCCTGAGGACACGGGCGGGGGCGGGGAGGGTGGGAGACTGGGACTGCTAGGAAGGGATCCATTGAAGGATTAAACTCCTTGAGTAATTTTCTTCACTCAACTAGATGAAAAGTAGCACAGTAAGTCTTCACTTAATAGGTAGGTTCCTAGAACTGAGACTTTAAGCAAAGCGACTATAACAAAAGCATTGTTTCTTTCAACCTGGGCTGGGATTGTTTTTTCTCATCAATGTTAGAGCTAAACCATATCGAACAGACAACAGTATTTGAGAAACTGCTATACTTGGTTACAGCCTTACGTTTTCCGATTCTTTGAGTGATTCCATCTGTATTCCTTTCCTAGGGCTGCCATAGCAGGTGGCTTAAAGTGACAGACATTTATGGCACACAATTCTGGGAGAAAAAAGTCCAAAATCAATGTGTTGTCAGGGCCGTGCTCTCTCTAATACCTGCAAGGGAGAATCCTAACTCACGTCTTCCTCCTTCAGGGAGTTGCCAGCACTCCTGGCTATTCCTTAGCTTGCAGCTGTGACCCTTCCATCTCTGCATCTGTGGTCACTTGGCACTCTCCTTGCTGTATGCAAATTTCCCTCTTCTTATAAGGCTGTTAACCATTACATGAGGAAACACCCTAAGCCAGTGTGACCTCAACTTTACTTGATAGTTTGAGTACATTTGGATGCCTATTTCTAAATAAGGTCACAGTCACAGGAAGTGAGGGGTAGATTTTGAATGGATCTTTTTGGTTTAACCTGTACCATTGTCCAATTACTCTAGACTTTTGGTTAATCTCACACAGCCTTGAGTTATATATACTGTGAGGAGAAAGGGACAGAACAGAGTGAGCCTCCCTCTCCAGCTGGGAGAGAAAGGCGGCCTATGCAAGCCTCCTTGAGAAAGGTTAAGAACAGTAGCAACTGTTCACCCTCAATATGTTTTAGAGGGAGATGACCCTTGAAGGGATGTGTGTGTGTGTGTGTGTGTTGGATGGACATGTGTACACCTGCTGATTCCATCTCCATCCCCACAGAAATGATAAACTCCAGAAAACAAGAACAGTGTCTGGCTCATATGTGTACTGTCTGCATCCCAAGCTCAGGGCTGCCTCATTCAATAAATATTTGTTGAACTGAACTGAACCAAACTAAATTGAGTTGTGGGAACAAATTATGCCAATACTCCTTTGGCCTTGGAAAGTGAAAAGGGATCTGCTGAGAGAAAAGCAAGGACTTGGGACAGAGAGAAAATGATCCTCCCCCTCCCCCCAGTTCTAATGAGGTCACCAGCTGGGCCGGCATCACTGGACATGCTCAGCTCTTCTTGCAACACATTATCATCTTCTCAAGGGCCCCACATCTCCTTCTCTCAATAAAGATATATGTCTGGCACCTTCTCTGCAATTCCAGAAATGTCTGCCTTTTTAACGAAGTGGCTCTCCACATCACCCTGCCATCTGGGTTTGATTGCATTGGAGCTGTGTGTAGAATGGGATACTCTAGTTTTGCTTCCCACCAGCCTTCACAGGTCACACACTGAGCGACCACAGTTGTGAAACAGGATTTTCTTTATTCCACATCTTTCTGTCCTATGGGAAGTCTGGCTCCTTTTAGACTCCATCTTGGCATTGGCAGGTGGTGACTCAGATATCCTGAGAAAACATCTGGTCTGCATGCACCTGTGCCATTTCTCTCTGCTTCAATTTTGGCTTACCCTGCTTTCCTCTCTAGTGACCCCATTGTGGCCTGACTGCTGGTGTCCTCTGGTACCCCAGGAGACGTTTCAGTTAATGTTGGCACCAGGAAGCTAAAGGGGTTGTAACCAACACTGGGCCCGCACCTCTGGGGCCTTCCTCCCTACATAGGCCAGGCTTTGCCATAGCTAAGTCACAATACCAAGGTCACCAGTCCTGTGTCCTCCAGAGCCAGTACAAATACCCAAACCTCCAACTCCTGCTGGCAAAGTTGCCTCCCAAGCCGCCATCACCTGCCCAGGAGCAGCTGTCAGGATGGCTTCTAAATGTCTCTTGGAGGATCTAGGCATAACTCTTGGGGTTTTTGCAGTACCTGTTTAGCAATCTCCTCACCCTGAAGTTCTATCATGAGGCAATAGGGGCTGAATGCAGGCAAGCTGAGTGAAAGACAGTGGTTATTTTTCAAATGCCCCTCAGAGATTTGCTTCATTGCCTGTCCCAACAGGCCTGATTCCAAGAGTAAACTCAGGTAAGACAGAGGCTATAAATTCTAATATGCCAATGAAAACTTAATTTTTTGCCTAAATTGTATTTTTTCAGGTATGAAAGTAAAGCATAATGTCAAGGCCTAATAGCAACCAGGATGGAGTCAGCCAGCAGGTCTAAAAAAGACTAAGCGATGGGCACAGAAGAAACCCCAGGGCTCCATTTTCATCACCTCATTTATCTTTTTTAAAACTCTGAGTGTGTTTACTGTGGCTTTTGTCCTTACTTCAGGAAATTGGTTAAGAGCAAGAGCCTGGGTCCTGATACAATCAGAAATGGTCCAGATTGTAGGAGAGCAGATGAAGATTATAATTGGGGTAGCATGCTGCGTCACCAAAGCCCTTCTTGAGGCCCAAGGCAGTTGGTTTTATATCGAGATCTAGTCACTTTTTTATATAAGGAAGATCTAATGTTCTACAAGTCCCCACCCCACTTAATTTTATGGACTCAAGGCCACACAGACTCTTCAACTTGGATGACATGCAGAGGTCTTCTGGGCTACCTGGAGATCACCGAGGACAAACACCTCTAAGGCTTGGGGACCGGGAAATACCATCCAAAGCTGTGCCCAGGAACAAGAGCAAGGAACTATGTGAATTAGTCACTCATTTCTGCTACAAATCCCAAATTACTACATGATCTTACTTTTTCCTTATTTTTATGAAATCTTGACAGAGAATAATGTTCGACTCTTCCTTTTCATTGACTAGCTTCCACTTGGAAGCAAAGGGGCTCAGAAACTTCTACTGCTTGTACAGCCAGAGAGCAAACATAGGACTTAAACTAAGTTCATCATCTAATTTCTATCACTATTCAGGACACAGAGGTGCCACAAGAGTGAGCATTTTGGGTCAGTGTCATTGCATGTGGGGGTCAGTGGCGGTGGTGGTGGCCTTTGGTGACGATTCCGGTGTCCAGGTCATTGCAAAGCCAATAATGATATCTTCATATCTGCCTTCCACCTCTATTGACCTTTCTTTTGTGGTGCCATTAAGTTACCTCTGGGGTCTAATATCACCACCTTGCTTTATAGTGGACAGACAGAACAGCTGCCCTAGACGTGAAGAGAGAACCCTGGCAATCACCTATTACTCTCTCTGATCCCCTGTTATCACTGATGATGGGTGAAACCTGGGGCATCTCACCTTTACCACAATCCCCTTTATTTTTGAATGAAAAGAAAACAAGTGCCAAAAAATTGAAGGATTCTGAAATCCAGTGAATCACGAACTAAACAGATATTTTGACCATCCACTCCCTTACAGAAAACAATTACAATTGGTGCCCCCACCAATTGACTAGTAGCTGTCAAATATTTACTTACCAATCTTGGAACCTGAAGATGATACAGTTAACAAGTTTGTCTTTTCCCCATTTCTTGCGATTCCCCCTTATCTAGCATTAACAGGATTAATAGCTTGTCTTTCCCATTTGTTGCAGCTTCCCCCTCCCCTTGAGAAGAAAACCAAGCTGGCGCCCACTGGTTTCGTGCAGACCCTTCTCCCTCCCCCTAAGGAAAACAAGCTGGCGACCACCCGTCTCTGTGCTGACACCTTCCCCTTCCCTTAGATGAATGAGTTCACACCCATCGGCCTCTGTGAAGACCCCTCCCTTTACCCGTCTCTGTGCTGACACTTTCCCCCTCCCCTTGATGAAAACCAGCTGGCACCCATCCATCTTCCTGTTGAGCTTGTCTCTGTGCGGACCCTTGCTCCTCCCCTTCGAGGACCCCTAACCATCTCCCCCTAGTATAAATACCCCTGCCCACTGCCAAAGAGCAGGACGGTGGTTTTTCGGACATGAGTCTGCCGCCCTCCTCATTTGTCGACAAATAAAACCACTTTCCTTTTCCTCAAACTGTTTCCTTTTATTGGCTGAGGGAAACTGAGGCCGGCGTTCGGTAACAAAGATAGTATCTTACTGGCCCTCGTCCATGCCATCTCACAGGCCTCTCCCCACCACTGTCCTCTCCTGTCCAGAGACAGGGGTCAAGTTAAGAAAATGTTTTGGAGAGACTTGTTCCACGTGGACTGGAGTCTCACCCTCACTGGTGGCTGCCTACAATGTAATAGACTGGAGTCGCCAAGATAAAACACTCCAGCCACATTCCATGCCCATGCTTATGACCAAAGTGAAGGCAACTGGTTTGAGACAGACTGTCCAGTCCTGAAAAGGAGAAGTTGCCAGGCTTCCTGGTCACCCACCTGTCTAGGGGAAGTGTGGAGAGACAGCAGGTCATGACTGGGGAGGCCTGACTCTGGGAACTCACAGATTGTAAAGTAGGAACTGCAGACACTGTTTACTCTAAAGCTTTCCAACTTCAAACTGAGAAACCCTGTCTCCAAATGAAACCCCTGTGGAATCCCAGTATATAACAGATGAAAGTAGGGCACTCTGGTTGAAGTAGGCACAGAAATTCTTCAGTCCCGACGGTGTGTCTCCTGCACTTACTTGCTCCAGGAATCCATCTCAAACTGGTGCTCTTGCCCGACTGGTCATTCATTTCACAGACCAGAGTTCTGAGATGTGGCAAGTCCAGTCATTCTGTAACAGGGTGGTCCCCAGGAAAGGGGGAGGTTCCCTGCCCCACCGAAGGGAGGGTGGAGCTGAGCAGGGAGAGGAGAAGCTGCAGAAGAGACTGAGGAAGGAAGGAGCAGGATGGAGCCGGGAGACCTGGAGGAGGTGCATGGAGCCTAGAGACATGTGAAGAAACTGCGCTTGTCTTTTGGTCGTGGACTGGGGTGAGACCCATGGGGAGGTGACAATGGCAGCTTTTATCTTGATGTTGCTTTTGCTCTTTTCCTTCTGGGCTTGTCTGGTTGTTTCTGACCCTTTTCTGTGGGTCCCCACTGGAAGATGCTTTAGACTCGTGGCAGGCTTTGGGGCCTTGCTCTGGGCCAGTCCCATTTGGATGGAGTTTTACCCACGAGGGGACGGATAACTTTGGGTGCTTCATTTAGAAACTAGACTCTTTGCCTTTCCTGTATTGTTTCCTAATTAAAGTTCCTTCCCATTAAAGCCTCATATGTTTTGTGTTGATGCAGCGGATGGCAGAACCCATGTAGGATAGGCAGGTTTGCGGGGTTTTGGGCTGCCCCTCTCCCTGTCCTATAACAATTCCAGTTCTCTTTCCACAAAGTTTGCTGGTTTCTGACTCAATTTCCTTATGTTTAAAATGTGTGTGGGCTGGAAGGGATCATGCTCAGTGAAATAAGCCAAAAAGAAAAAGAAAAATACCGGATGGTCTCACTCATAGCAGGAATCTAGAAAACTTAAATAAGGGACCAGGAAAATGAATAACTATAAGAAAGTGAAAATCAAAATCAACAAAAAACTATGAACCAGAGACACTTTTTGGGGGGTGGGGGGTGGGAGGGGAGGGATTGGGGTCAGAATGGGGGGTTGCAATTGTATGGGGAATATAAAAATAAAATTTATTATAAAAAAAAAAATAAAAAAATAAATAAAATGGGTGTGGGACCATATCTGTCCCCATGCCCCTAAAGACTCCCTGCGGATCAAGGGCACAGAAGCAAAATGAAAAGCCTAGAGTTC
The DNA here is from genome assembly GCF_014898055.3 of Talpa occidentalis. Classification (NCBI taxonomy): domain Eukaryota; kingdom Metazoa; phylum Chordata; class Mammalia; order Eulipotyphla; family Talpidae; genus Talpa; species Talpa occidentalis. Next base: position 58,667,090 of record NW_023601212.1, read on the forward strand.
TTATTATTGCTCTTCAAGAGTAGGAAATTATCAATGGTGAGTCCAATCAATCCTTGTCCTTACTCAGATTACTCCATCTCCAACTGTGCGAAAGGAAGCCAGCGATCTAGGTTTAAAAACTAATATGGGGCTCCCCATGTAAAAGGGTCCCAATTCTGGGTGCAGAGGGCAGGTGGATGCCTGGAAAATGAGGATCAAGGCCCTCAAAGGAATCGCAGCATCTGCAGAGTCCCCTCCCACTGTCAGAACGTGTCCTTGCTATTTAAAAGAAGCTTTAGATTTCTCGGGAAATTCTCAGAAGCCCCATTTCCTTACTGTTTGGATGTAAGGAGCTGCATTAAGTACCTCAGGGCTGCTTACTTAGATCTCAGTTCCCTCCATAAAGCTTTACCTTTATATCTCATTGCTTGCCTCCTGGGAAGATGAGCAACTCCTTGCCAGGGGGGCTTTGATTATCACATGATGGGATCAACTTTTAAATCAAGCAGTTCCTCCACCTCTTCCTGGGGGGGAGGTGCCTTCCAGGTGGCCCAGGTTAGGAAGAGGACGTGAGCTCAGAGGCTAGGGTCTCCTTTTTCAAGGCTGGGAATGGCAGGAAAGTAAAAGATTCCCCATATTTCTCCTGTCTGGAGATAAGGGGCATCTAACAAGGACTAGATATTTACTTGTGTGCCCCATCTTCAGCACCGGAGACTCCCAAGCTTGAGAGGACAGGAGGGGTCTTCAGGACATGGGACTGAATGTGGTAAAATCCTGCCTCTTTTCATGTGGCTCCCCCTACCTGGGCATGAGCTTTACCAGGCACCCCTGGATCCACCAGATTCCAGTGAGAATTTAGAGGATTTAGATCTCTTAACAGATGAGCAGGCAGATGCACACTGTTAAGACAATTTCCCAGATAAATCAGGCAGCCCTCAGAGAGGTGGAGAGAGATTTATTTGTCACACCGGCGGGTTCAGTGGGATAGCACCCAAAAGTCTGAGTCCCCAATTGCAGGAATGGTAAGGTTTTATGCAGTTTGTATGAAGAAGCTTGTTACACCATCCATCATAGCCTTTCTTTATTGTTTGGGAAGGGGGTCAAGGTAGCCATAGCTACTACTGTGGGCGAGCAGCACACTGCAGGAACTTTCTGCTCCAGCAAGCAGCAGAGTCCAAGCAGCAGACTTAGCAACTTCCTGCTTCATACCAAGGATAAGGATTTGACCTGCATCATGCATGGGGGCTTTGGCAGACATATACTAACTGGAGCTTCTGCACCCCGATTTAGACTGTTAATCACATGACCGAATGCTGTTCCCTCCAGACTTTGAAAGGAACCTGGAGGCGTGCTCATCTGAGCGTGGAAATGACTCTGCTGAGATCCAAGTTTGGACTGCACAGTTCCCAGGGAGAGTCCCGGGACTCTATGGGGCCCTGTGCCTGGGCACTTCTGAGTCACAGTGACTCAGAGATAAGTGTCAGGTCCAACAGAGCTGCTGCAGGTTGCGTGTGAGGGTCTCAGCTCTAGACTTCCCCGAAACTGTGAAGAAAACTGGGTAGAAAGAAACCATGGCTGTGCTGGGAAATGAGCTCTCCATGCATAAGGAAGGACTTAGTCTACATGGGGGAAATAATTTTGCAATATCAGGTTGTTATTTCAAAATGTTTAAGGAAGTGGAATCCAAGTCCTCAAGGTCTAATGATTTCTCATAAATGTTTCTATAATCTCTCCTCTCTTCTCTGAGGTCAAGAACATATTCTCTTTTGCCTAAACAGCAGGTGAGTCCTAACTGCCTCATGTCTTGTTTTCTTCCAAACCAGCCCACACCCCACAGAGGTATCTGTCAAACCATGTCTGATCATGCCGCTCCCTTCCCCAGAGGAAGATCAAGATGCTACCCAGTGTGGTTTCACACATTTACTATCAGCTACAACAGTGTAGTCTCTTTTCTGCCTTGTCCCATGTAGTTTTGATACCGGAATTGTCAGGCCTAGTCTCTCAGCCAGGAACGGATCTCAGGCTGCAGGGCAGTGCTGAGCCCCAGCCACTAGACCCCCACGGGTTGGTGTCTCACGAAGCCACAGCAGGAACTTCGCAGACGCTCAGGCAAGCAAGCGAGAAGAGGCAGGTTTGTTTAGAGAAAGAAAAAGTTTATTGAGGAGAAAAAGAGCAGAAATAAAGTGGGACTCCCAGGCCAGGAAACCAGGCCTGGGAGGGGCAAGGAAGCGTGGAGTTGTGTCTCAGGGAATATATACTTCTTTCCCTAATTATTCTAAA